>NC_081293.1:110743938-111046969 GCF_030435805.1 Mustela lutreola
TCTTTATCCTGTCCTCCACCTTTTCTGGATTTCTGCTGGGTCCCTGAAGGATGGAGACCCGAGATCCACCTTATCCCTACCTGAGTGCAGCTCCGTTACAATCAGGACTTCCAAGGTCTTCTTCCTAGCTCGGTCCCTAATTGCTCTCAGGAGCCTTATCTGGGAAGACACTTACTGGTTCCTCTTCTGCCTCTTGAGGTGACATTTTAAGATCTAGAAACCACATCTCAGTCCAGGCGAGGAGAAACAGAATAATGGGGAGCATGCAGCCAAAAGCCCCTTGAGAGAACAGCGGTAAGGGCAGGCATGACCAGGAAAGGAAAATGCAGTTTCCAGGAGCTCACACTGGAAAACGAGGCTTCACCATTATAGACGGTGATGGTACAGAACACGTGGGAAGCTGGACCTGTGACAGGATCACTTTGGGAGTAAAAGGCACTTGCTGTCATTGCTGTTGTCAGCTGACAGACACATAATCCAGCATCATTCGAATTAGACATTTGATTTTGAAAAGGCAGCTGCTCCCAAAGACACCTGTCTGAGCCAGCAGCTCCGAATCCCTGGAAATGCCCTTCCAGGCTCACCTCCTGCCCACATCACTCAGTCTCCAGCCCCTGATTGTGCACTGGGCCATCAGCTTCTACGTCGCATCCCATTCCTCCCTAGCTGCTGGTGCTGTCCATTTTCCCAGGGTCCAGCAGGCTAGTGTGTTGGCAAACTAAGTTTTGTCCCCCACTAAGTGCAACAGGCAAAGGTAGTCTCCCCACAGAAGGAACCCCTGAATTGTAGAGGCAGCGCCCCCCCTAGTGGTTGGGGGCCCAGAGATCATCCCACAGGGCCTAGGCCTTGTAACTCATCTCCCAACTAGGTTTCCAGCAACATGACACCTGCCCAGAGTGATGCCAATAATAACCTGACTGACAGCATGGAATCAGGGGACAGAAGTTGTCAGGTTTTGTAAGTATTAACTGAGCTGCAGAGTCAATATTTCTTAGCAAATCCTAGGGCATGCGTCCCCCCACACATACACATACACACACACAGTCCGCAACCAGAGTGAACTTCAAGGAAGAAGAGGCATTTTACATTCTGATACTCATTAAGTTTACGAGTGAAGCTAAGTGCAATGTAGTACCGGCTTCCCTTTTGTTGATTTTCCTCTGTGCAGATGAGGAGCTGAGACACCGCGGGAGGAGCACTGACTCCAGGGCTCACAGGCAGGGCATGGGGGGATCCGGCCGCAGTGGAGGAGGCCTGGCTCTGCTGAACGCTGTAGCCTCTGCAAGCCAGCCTCCACTTTGCTGCATGTAAAGCACACAGAGAACCTCGACTCTGAGGGAGACACTTCATGGACACCAGGTATAAACAGAGACCCTCAGCTTCCTCATCATCAGACAGGAACCCATAACCTCGTCAAACGATGGGATGCTTTGGGGAAGCCATCAGGTCGGTAAAAACTTCGCTATCAGATAACACAGCATGTGCTGCGTTCATGGAGAATGTGTTTGTGTATTTCCCGGGACCAGCCACCCTGGGGTCAGATTCCTGGGGAAATGCTTACTCCCAGCGTGCAGAGCCCCGGAGCTGTCAGAGAGAGCTTTTCTGGTGACAGACGTCTGGGCAGCAACACGAGTGTCTGTCCCTGTCAGTGGATGAATGACTGCAGTGACTGCAGCCAGTGGCACCAGGAGCAGCACTGAGGACCAGTGAACTGGGGGACAGACAGATGGACAGACATGGATTGACAGGAATGCTGTGCCTTTATATAAACGTAAATATGCACACTCACAAGCAGATCCCTAGTTTTCAAAGGTACGTACGACACCAAGCATATCGGTCAATCCTCTCATTTGAGGCTGGGGAAATTGGATCCTTGCAAGGATGAGCCACTGACCTAAAACTAACAAGCACACTGAGTATACAACCGGAAAAAGTGGTTTCCTGTATAGTATTTCTGGGCTTCTCCACTCACTAAGCTGATCCTTGCTATAACAGACTTTGCTGGTCTGGACTCCAATACAGAGAACTATAAGGTATATGTCATACTTTCAATAGCCAGCAGGGGGAGGGAGAAGTCAGTGTAAAAAGCAAAATAACCAAAGTTTTTATGCAGGAAGCTTATTATTGAAAAGAACTGGAAAGTGGAACAAGTTCACAACGTGCATTCAAAGCAACAGCTCAGTGAGGACAGAAATTAATCCCTGAATCAGAAACATCTCCACAGGTTATATAGGCCACAGCCTGCTAGATAGAGTCTGGCCAACCTGAAGTTTTTCGTGTGATTTGTCTTAGCTGGGCAATCTCAAGTAAGTTACTCAACCTCCCTAAGCCTCAGTCTCATCTGCAGAATGGGATGAATAACACTTGCTTTATGCTTTCAGGGAAGGAATCCATACATATAATGTTTGACATTCGATAAAGTGTATTTGTGATTATTTAATGGATAATTTCTGTTATAACCTATACAAATTTAGTCTGTCACAAAAGGCAAGCAACTATAAATTCACTGGTGCTAGAAGAATCGCTACTACATTCTGAGGTCCAGCACTGTTCCCTAAATGACTGCTCTTCAAGAACAGCTTAACTCCTTGCTCCTTGGCATGTGAGAGAGATTCTTGAGTTCTGCAACCTTGCTGAAATTTTCCTTATGACCCCTTACTCTTAAAGCTTGAAAGAAATTCTTCCCTGCTCCTGTTTCTACACACACACACACACACACACACACACTCCCATTGAATTCTATATATATGGAATGGATAATGTCGCAGGTTTTGGACTTTGTTAGACTTGGGTTTGAACCCAGTCTCCATTACTTACCTGAGTCTGAGCAGGTGAAACATTTTAAGATTCCAATTAGTTGATCTGTGAAATGTGGTTGTTATAACTACCTTGATATGTTATTATAAGGAAAAAATTGTTATAAGAATCACATTGTACTTCACACTGACTGATGGTATTTATTTACAAAGCAACCAACTTGGCCCAATCACAGGCCCATGTTGGATGGTGTCTGCAGAGTGAGTATTATTATTCCCATTTACAGGGACTTTCCCAAGGGCATCCATCCTCCAAGTGACAGGGTTTGGGCTGGAGTTGTCATTATGTCCTTCTCAGTGCAGTAAATTCTTCCAGAGTTAGGAGGTATCATTCAGACTCCCCCAAGAGTCCCATTTCACAGCTCCAAACTGGGAAGGACGTCCCCACTCAGTGCACTATTGATCAGATGACATCGTTAACTGTGGAGAGAGCTTGACTCCCAGGCTAGGTCCCATGACTGGACCATTCCCAATCCAGCAGTTCTGGAAGGCTGGCAGGTACATGGAGTCAGCCTGAACCCAGTGCTCCTTGCAGACCGTGAGCACATGGCAGCCTCAGAGCCTGTGGGAAAAGCAGGCATTTGGGAAGCCAAAGGCTGAAGGTTCTGGGCTCCCCTGGACTCCTCTGGAAATTGTGCTGGCACAGCCCTGCCATAGCACTAGCAGAAGATGGGGCTGCTTTCTGGGAAGCTGGGGGGTGGCACCAAGGAACACAGGGCCCGGGAGCAGGAACTGGGCCCTGGTCTGGCTTCCTTTCTACTCCACTGTCAACCCCTATTTCAGTCCAGTGTGTTGAGTCATGATTTGCATAAAGTCACGTTTCCGTATCAGCCTAGACTGACTGCATGAAAATTCTGTTCACTGACAGTTCCTCATCTTCTATGCAAGAAACACACACTATTATTCAGTTTTATTGACATCCTTTAAAGAAGCTTCTAAAACATACACATGATGTAATATTTCGTGAATATATATTAAACATCTAGCATCTTCCAGGCTGTTCTTCTAGTGCTCACCATACAGAGGTATGTGCCCTCACAAAGGTCATTTAAAATATTATTGACCTGTCTCACAGTGTTCAGGAAAAAAACACAAAAAAAGACACATTTAGAGGTCATGAAATCATAGGACATTCTATTAATTTATGATAAATAGACTGTTTATCATTCCATTACTTAGTAGCACCTCATGGCCAGCTGAAATAAAAATATAAGGACTGGTGTTAATATGATGACTTTGTCCCCTAGGGCAGCAATGCTGGTGACAATTCTATCATTGCCATCGTCATTATGATGTCTTGGTGTGGCAGTTGCGATTGTCAGGAGAAGGTGAGGAAGGAATGTATATTTGTAGGCTTAGACCCATCCTGCCACCATAATGAGCACATACCCACAGGCCTAGTCCCACAGGCCCCAGGAGACCTCACAAGAGGACCTGAGAGAAGAAAAGGACTATGGATGGTAAAAGCTTATACGAAGAGAGCACTGAGAGCAGCAGTGGTCATCAGAAGACAGAGAAATTACACAGATGAAATGACATAGAATTTAAAGTAGCTACTGTGACCACAGACAGAGAGGTAGAGAGATAGAGACAGCCAATAGATGAAGGAACTAGGGAGTAGAGATGGCAGACAGATGCTGGGAGACAGATGAGAGACATATAGAGAGGCACAGAGAGAGAAAGAGAGAGATCAGGAGGGGACAGAGGAGAGAGAAAGAGAAAGAAAGCAGGAGAAGGAGACCCAGCTAGAATGGCAGACAGAGAGAGAATGGCACAGATGCACAGGTAGCAACAGGACAGGAGACAAAGAGCATGGACACAGCCATGGGGACAGAGGGAGGTGGCGTTGGGGGGAGGGACACAGAAGGGCAGTGGGAGCAACACCAGTGCCAGTGAGGGAGCTGGGGACCCCTGGGACACATGTCTGAATCCAGTGTCTCATTAGGGGATGCATGGGGGCGATTTCCTAATTCTAACTTCTCTCTGATTCCTCCTGCACTTCGCGGTGGTAATAATTCCATAGAGAAGAGCTGTCATGCATAAGCTCTGTGCAGCCTGAAACCTAGTCTGTATGGAAGCAGGCAGATAAGTGGTTGATTCTTTTGCTATTGTGTTATTTTTGTTTTCAGTCGTTTCTCAACTGGGCCCTGGTACTTGGAGTAAGAAATGGTATTTGATGCCACAACATAGACACTAGGAGTGCTCACTTCTGGATTGTTATTGCTTTCTCTTTTTTTCAGTAGATACCTGATAAAGGAGTAATTTCTAGAGAAAATGGATTCAAGTTCTAGATTATTGTATTTTACTAAACCTTAAAATTTGTATATTTGCATTCTGCCTTGCCCTGAAATCTCAGTGCCTGACACTATCAACATAAATTTATAAAAATACAAATATATACAACATTAAAGTCATCACAAACAACACTAGGCCCAGAGGAAATTTAAGATTTTTTCACTTTTTCTCTCTCTCCCCACATGGTCTCTTGGGTCCCCTGTGCTGCATGAATAATATCTGGTGCCAACAGTTGTCCTCCTTTTGGTGCTGGAGCTTTATGGTTTCTCTACCATTCTGGTGGAGATTTCTTTTGTTATTTGTTTGTTTTAAGAATTATCCTTCTGATCTAGTTTGATGACAGTTTCATACTTTTTAAACTTTGAAACCATGAGTCTTCTGTCCCAGCAAGGATTTCCAGGACTGTGGGACATTGAGCTTGCCTGGGAGAGTCTGCTCTCAGAGCTGTTCCTTGGGCAGCTTCCTGTCCCCAGCGCATGGGGTCCCTGAGCAAAGGACTATCACCCTGAATTCCTGCCCTTCCTCAGCTCCCAGCTTCTGTGATGACACTTGTTATTTGTACTTTTCCTACAGTCATTCTAACAGGTCTGATATGATTTCTCATCATGAATTTGATTTACATTTTCTCTGTATTTCAGATAAATAAGAAATAATTTCATAGTTTATGTCCAAATATTGCATTTTACTTTGCACTTTCTTTTTCCCATTAAATCTGTCAACGCTGTGTGAGGCTGCCTTTTTCCTTGAAGAGGAACAAACTGCCAAACTAATTTGCTATACTAATTTAAGAACTAGTGTTACCTCTCTCGAACTGATTTGCTATATGTGTATGCCCCCCCACACACAATCATGCATCCATTTACTTTAGAGGAGAAATGCAGACCAACATATGTAATCCTAATTTCTTCTAATAAAGCCCATTCAATCATTAACAGATTGCTAGGCTATTTGAAGGAGTCAATTGTGAGGAATGTCCAATGAGCCTGTCATCATCTGTTGATTGAGAGAGTACTAATGTGCCTCACAGAATTGCATTATTTTCAGGGGTTAAATAAATAAGGTTAGGTGGTGGGTGTTCTGCACATAGTGACTGAGTTTCAAAGGCAGGCCCACTCAAGGAGAGGTGCACACAGCAAAGAGGAGGGGGTAGGAGTTCTAATCCCGCTTCAGCTGCTCACTGTCCTGTCGTATTGAATGAGTCACCTGCAGTTTGGAGGATTAATGAGACTTCTGGAATGGGGACTTTCCTTTTCCTCTTAAGTGCCTAAGCTTCTTTGATACAGTGAAGTGTGAAAGTGTAGGATACTACCTATGACTTGGTTTTATTTTTTATTTATTTGTTTATTTCTTCCTAGTATGTACATCTATTAGTTTTTGCACTAACTTGGACTTCCTGTCCAATATATATAGAATATATATAGATATAAGATAGCACTATGTTCACTGCTTTCTTATAAAGCTAGTCAACTTCTTGAGAAGAAATTAAAAAAGAAAAGAAAATCTGTGCTACTGATTCTCTAGGCCCAGACAGAAAAATCCCTGGTGTTGTATGTAGGGAAGAAGAAAAAGCTCTCTGAGGAGGTCTAAGCTGAATTAAACCCATTTTCATTGAAATTTCAAGTTCTATACACAGCTTAGTCATATTAGTAAACATGACTAATGAAAGGTAAGTCTAAATGATCTGAAGGGAAGTGGTCCCTCAGGCTCTCTACCTCCTCCTCTATCTCCTTGAGTTTCTGTATTTGCAGTGAGAGATTTATAATTTAGACATGCCTTCTTTTGACAGAATTCAACTAACACTTCCAACTCTGTTGAATGCTGGGTCAAGGCTAAGACCTCCAGCATGTGCAGGAAGGGGTGGGGGATGAGGGGCAGAAACTTATCTTCCCTGTTTGGGGGATATTCCTTCATTTCTCTCCCCCACTGTCCTGATACGACTGAACACTCTTGTTGCACCCTCTCAGTCCCTGACTCCACAGAGGAGTGACTCCGAAGCCTGACTATTACAGTTTGGCTAGAGAGAAGTTACCTAATGTGAAGAAATTAGCTAGTATGAAGACACTGTAACAAGAAGTCAGCTCAAGTCAATGCAAATCTCTGTTTTCAACATGGTTATATTGTGCCTTGTGTTACAGACTGAGAGGACAGTGGCCTTGTGCATAGAGCAAACAACCCCTGTGTGGAGGGAACAACAAGTCCATATTTGGAGTCCCTTCCTCTACCTGCCCTTCTCGTTGTGGATTAGGTGAGGTTCACCAAGACACTTGGCCAAACATACCAAATGAAAACCACCCAGAGGCCAACAAGCTCTCCTGTCCTAAGTAAATGTTTGCTAAGTAAAAGGTTGTTTAAATGGCTAATTCATAGAAAAACTGAAAGCATCTTATTCGAATACAGTGATGACTCCATTAATGTCTGTTCATGTGAGACTGACATTTTGACTATCAGAGAGGGGCTCGTATTACCTCATGGGTGGGAGATTTTGCATAGATGGATGCTTGAAATATCCTGATGATTTGGGGTCAACTCATTTATTTCATTCCTAAGGTGGGTAAAACAAAATGACCTTGAATGATATCATCAACATTATATTATCAAATTAAGGCTGATTAAGTCTAAGAACTGCTTAAATATCACAACTTTCATAGATGTATTATCCATTACCAACTGCCCACACATACTAGTGTTTTGGAAAAATTGATGGCTGTTACCTCAGATTCCCCTTATAAAAATCACAGTTCTAAAAATGTGGGAAGATAACACTATACCAGTAGCAAATTTCCAAGGCATCATCCTCATTGCATATTTTGATCTTTTAGTTAAGTCCAGCTAAGGGGTCTTTATGTTGTTGATCTATGATACTTCCTGCTAAAGCAAGATCACAAAAGAGAAAAGATATTTGATTTCTTTTGTAGCCTTTTTCACTCCACCAGCAGGAAGGGTCCTGGGTAGACGTTACAGAAAGTGAACTCTTCCAGGTGTGTGTGCACTGTGATCATTTATCCACGGCTTCTTGAGTGACCAATCATTCTGTCCTGACCAGGCTCTCCTGGGCTAGGTGGCAGGTCTGGGACAACCCATATTAGCCCACAGATACCAGACTTGTAAAGTTATTTAAAGTGTAAATAATGTAAAGTTATTTAAATATCTATTTCCTTCTGTGACAGGAACAGTCAAACACACCTAACACTGATCTGATCTGTTGCCATCAAAGTTTGCAGGTCTCCACTTTGACCTTGGAGGCATATCCTGGAGAGACAAAGTGGCCAGTTATAAGCAACCATTTGTCATTTTCTCTAGGCTAATAAGTTCATTCTCCCTCTGTTTATATTATGTGAGAACATTAAGAAATTATTTAATGGTTTCTCTGATATTTCTGAGGAAAGCTCTGTTTCGTTCTCTCTCTCTTCCTTTCTCTCTCTTTCCATCTCTGTCTGTCTCTGTTTCTCTTTCTGGCTAGTAGCCAAAATGACACAACCAGAATTATCTACACCATAGTAGGAGAAAAGGATAAATTCACTTATGTATAGTACTCAACATTCCATCTGCTAACTTAGCCATATATCAGTACCAACAACAATGAAACAGGCTCTGGAGCATCTAGTAAATACTTGGTCTCTTATAAAATCTGCTCAGAGATAGTTAAAGGAAACCAATAAGTTGGCAGCACTGAGAGGTCTTGTATCCTCCATTATGATTCTTTTCATTAAGTCCATAGAACACAATAGTTGAAGCCACATACAAATGCGTACAAAGTATTAGAGGAACCAGACAGTCAGCCTCAAGAACCTCTCTTCAGTCCTGGACTCTCACCTTTTCCACAGGACAACCTCAGCCCTAGTCCCAGTCTCAACCTCAGCCCCCACCCTGTGCTCCCAGACAGGTATCTCAGTCCTAGAATCAAGAGGAAAAGAAGCAGAGAGTCACCAGCTGTGCCTTCAGGATGCCAGGCTTCCTGCTGCAACTTCCCATTGACCTGATTGCCTCCTGTGGAGAGCTTCTGTCTCGGGTTGTTGAGAATAGCCTGCCTAAGTCAGGTCCTTTGTCCTAAGATTTCTGGGGAATATTAATGGTTCCAGCTGCATAACAAGGGGCTAGAGATAATGGAGGGAGGGGATGTGATTACACATAAATGTGACTCCAGGTCCAGGTGCCATGTCAAATGAGGAAGATGAATGCTAGTACCACTGGAATAAAAGTGCCCCAAACTAGGTGTCTCTGCTGTCTGTGGCCTTGCCAGGGTCTGCACACACCTTGTCTCTAGGGCAGCCTCCATACATGATTGCTGAAGTGATGGGTGAATCAATGAATCTGAGGAAGCATTATTGAGGAAACAAATTTAGAGTATTCCCTTAATGAATCCTAAAACATGCATGCTAGAGCCTTGGGAGAAATATACACAGAGACATATATATATATATATATATATATATATATATATATATACAAACATACATATGTATATATACATATTATTACTATTATTATAATAGTAGTATATTATATATTATGTTATAATAAATACATATGGAAGAAATGAAGTGTCTGGTTTAAGAATATGGGATCCAGACCTGGAATAAATTACTGTTCTGCCACTTACTCACCTCAGACCTTTGATAAAATGCTTAGGATGTCAAAGCCTCCATTTTCTCATCAGAAGGATTGGGACAGGGCAGGAGCCAAGATGGCGGAGAAGTAGCAGGCTGAAACAACTTCAGCTAACAGGAGATCAGCTAGATAGCTTATCTAAAGATTGCAAACACCTGCAAATCCATCAGCAGATCGAAGAGAAGAAGAACAGCAATTCTGGAAACAGAAAAACAACCACTTTCTGAAAGGTAGGACTGGCAGAGACGTGAATCCAAAGAGACGGGAAGATAGACCCCGGGAGGGAGGGGCCAGCTCCCGGCAAGCAGCGGAGCAACGGAGCACAAAATCAGGTCTTTTAAAAGTCTGTTCCGCTGGGCGCCTGGGTGGCTCAGTTGGTTAGGCGACTGCCTTCAGCTCGGGTCATGATCCTGGAGTCCTGGGATCGAGTCCCACATCAGACTCCCTGCTCAGCAGGGAGTCTGCTTCTCCCGCTGATCTCTCTCCTCTCATGCTCGCTCTCTCTCTCCCTCAAATAAATAAAAAAAAAAAAAAAAAAAAAAAAGTCTGTTCCGCTGAGGGTCATCGCTCCAGAGGCTAAATCGGGATGAAGCCCATGCAGGGTCAGTGTGGCCTCAGGTCCCGCAGGGTCACAGAAGGATCGGGGGTGTCTGAGTGTCGCAGAGCTTGCAGGTATTGGAACGGGAAAGCCGGCTACAGAGACAGAGCCGACAGTAAGATCACAGCTTGGGGTTACCTTGAACTGGCCACAGGCTCGGTGAGCTTGGAGCGCGGCCAGAGGTCAGGCAGACGGGAGTAACTGGGAACTATTCTCTGAGGGCACACTGAGGAGTGGAGCCCCAGGCTCTCGGCTCCTCCGGGCCAGAGACCAGGAGGCCGCCATTTGTATTCCCGTCCTCTGGAACTCTACAGAAAGTGCTCAGGGAACAAAAGCTCCCGAAACCAAACCCCAGCGGATTACTCAGCCCGGACCCTGGTAAGGGCGGTGCAATTCCGCCTGGGGCAAAGACACTTGAGAATCACTACACCAGGCCCCTCCCTCAGAAGATCAACAAGAAATCCAGCCAAGACCAAGTTCACCGACCAGGGAGTGCGGTTTCAATACCAAGGAGAGCAGCAGAATTCCAGAGGAGGAGAAAGCAAAGCACAGAACTCATGGCTTTCTCCCTGTGATTTTTTTTAGTCTTGCAGTTAATTTAATTTTTTTCTTTTTCACTTTTGTTTTTTCCTCACCTTCTGGTAAAATTTTTTTATAACTTTTACCCTTTTCTTTTTTAACGTTTTTAAACTAGTTTATCTAATATATATATTTTTTCTTTTTTATATTTTTCTTTATTTGTTTTCTTTTTTTTAAATTCTTTTCCTTTCTTTTTTTTTTTCTTCTTCCTTTTTGAACCTCTTTTAATCCCCTTTCTACCCCCTCACAATTTGGGATCTCTTCTGATTTGGTTAAAGCATATTTTCCTGGGGTTGTTGCAACCCTTTAGTATTTTACTTGCTCCTTCATATACTCTTATCTGGACAAAATGACAAGACCGAAAAATTCAACACAAAAAAAAGAACAAGAGGCAGTACCAAAGGCTAGGGACCTAATCAGTACAGACATTAGTAATATGTCAGATCTACAGTTCAGAATGACAATTCTCAAGGTTCTAGCCGGGCTTGAAAAGGGCATGGAAGATATTAGAGAAACCCTCTCGAGAGATATAAAAGCCCTTTCTGGAGAAATAAAAGAACTAAAATCTAACCAAGTTGAAATAAAAAAAGCTATTAATGAGGTGCAATCAAAAATGGAGCCTCTCATTGCTAGGATAAATGAGGCAGAAGAAAGAATTAGTGATATAGAAGACCAAATGACAGAGAATAAAGAAGCTGAGCAAAAGAGGGACAAACAGCTACTGGACCACGAGGGGAGAATTCGAGAGATAAGTGATACCATAAGACGAAACAACATTAGAATAATTGGGATTCCAGAAGAAGAAGAAAGAGAGAGGGGAGCAGAAGGTATACTGGAGAGAATTATTGGGGAGAATTTCCCCAATATGGGAAAGGGAACAAGCAAAATCAATAAGAATAGGCCCACACCCCGTCACCTAATAGTAAAATTTACAAGTCTCAGTGACAAAGAGAAAATCCTGAAAGCAGCCTGGGAAAAGAAGTCTGTAACATACAATGGTAAAAATATTAGATTGACAGCTGACTTATCCACAGAGACCTGGCAGGCCAGAAAGAGCTGGCATGATATTTTCAGAGCACTAAACGAGAAAAACATGCAGCTAAGAATACTATATCCAGCTAGGCTATCATTGAAAATAGAAGGAGAGATTAAAAGCTTCCAAGACAAACAAAAACTGAAAGAATTTTCAAACACCAAACCAGCTCTACAGGAAATATTGAAAGGGGTCCTCTAAGCAAAGAGAGAGCCTACAAGTGGTAGATCAGAAAGGAACAGAGACCATATACAGTAACAGGCAATACAATGGCACTAAAATCATATCATGCAATAGTTACCCTGAATGTGAATGGGCTAAATGCCCCTGTCAAAAGACACAGGGTATCAGAATGGATAAAAAAACAAAACCCATCTATATGTTGCCTCCAAGAAACTCATTTTGAGCCCAAAGACACCTCCAGATTTAAAGTGAGGGGGTGGAAAAGAATTTACCATGACATCAGAAGAAAGCAGGAGTGGCAATCCTTATATCAGATCAATTAGATTTTAAGCCAAAGACTATAATAAGAGATGAGGAAGGACACTATATCATACTCAAAGGATCTGTCCAACAAGAAGATCTAACAATTTTAAATATCTATGCCCCCAACGTGGGAGCAGCCAACTATATAAACCAATTAATAACAAAATCAAAGAAACACATTAACAATAATACAATAATAGTAGGGGACTTTAACACTCCCCTCACTGAAATGGACAGGCCATCCAAGCAAAAGATCAGCAAGGAAATAAAGGCCTTAAACGACACACTGGACCAGATGGACATCACAGATATATTCAGAACATTTCATCCCAAAGCAACAGAATACACATTCTTCTCTAGTGCACATGGAACATTCTCCAGAATAGATCACATCCTCGGTCCTAAATCAAAACTCAACCGGTATCAAAAGATTCGCATCATTCCCTGCATATTTTCAGACCACAATGCTCTAAAGCTAGAACTCAACCACAAAAGGAAGTTTGAAAAGAACCCAAATACATGGAGACTAAACAGCATCCTTCTAAAGAATGAATGGGTCAACCGGGAAATTAAAGAAGAATTAAAAAAAAATCATGGAAACAAATGATAATGAAAATACAATGGTTCAAAATCTGTGGGACACAACAAAGGCAGTCCTGAGAGGAAAATATATAGCGGTACAAGCCTTTCTCAAGAAACAAGAAAGGTCTCAGGTACACAACCTAACCCTACACCTAAAGGAGCTGGAGAAAGAACAAGAAAGAAACCTTAAGCCCAGCAAGAGAAGAGAAAACATAAAGATCAGAGCAGAAATCAATTAAATAGAAACCAAAAAAACAATAGAACAAATCAACGAAAGTAGGAGCTGGTTCTTTGAAAGAATTAATAAAATTGATAAACCCCTGGCCCGACTTATCAAAAAGAAAAGAGAAAGGACCCAAATAAATAAAATCATGAATGAAAGAGGAGAGATCGCAACTAACACCAAAGAAATACAAACTATTATAAGAACATACTATGAGCAACTCTACGCCAACAAATTTGACAATCTGGAAGAAATGGACGCATTTCTAGAAACATATAAACTACCACAACTGAACCAGGAAGAAATAGAAAGCCAGAACAGACCCATAACCAGTAAGGAGATTGAAACAGTCATTAAAAATCTCCAAACAAACAAAAGCTTAGGACCAGATGGCTTCCTGGGGGAATTCTACCAAACATTTAAAGAAGAATTAATTCCTATTCTCCTGAAACTGTTCCAAAAAATAGAAATGGAAGGAAAACTTCCAAACTCATTTTATGAGGCCAGCATCTCCTTCATCCCAAAACCAGACAAGGATCCCATCAAAAAAGAGAATTACAGACCAGTATCCTTGATGAACACAGATGCGAAAATTCTCACCAAAATGCTAGCCAATAGGATTCAACAGTACATTAAAAGGATTATTCACCACGACAAAGTGGGATTTATTCCAGGGCTGCAAGGTTGGTTCAACATCCGCAAATCAGTCAATGTGATACAACACATCAATAAAGAAAGAACAAGAACCATATGATACTCTCAATAGATGCTGAAAAAGCATTTGACAAAGTACAGCATCCCTTCCTGATCAAAACTCGTCAAAGTGTAGGGATAGAGGGCACATACCTCAATATCATCAAAGCCATCTATGTAAAACCCACCGCAAATATCATACTCAATGGAGAAAAACTGAAAGCTTTTCCGCTAAGGTCAGGAACACGGCAGGGATGTCCATTATCACCACTGCTATTCAACATAGTACTAGAGGTCCTAGCCTCAGCAATCAGACAACAAAAGGAAATTAAAGGCATCCAAATCAGCAAAGAAGAAGTCAAATTATCACTCTTCACAGATGATATGATACTATATGTGGAAAACCCAAAAGACTCCACTCCAAAACTTCTAGAACTTGTACAGGAATTCAGTAAAGTGTCAGGATATAAAATCAATGCACAGAAATCAGTTTCATTTCTCTACACCAACAACAAGACAGAGGAAAGAGAAATTAAGGAGTCAATCCCATTTACAATTGCACCCAATACCCTAAGATACCTAGGAATAAACCTAACCAAAGAGGCACAGAATCTATACTCAGGAAAGTATAAAGTATTCATGAAAGAAATTGAGGAAGACACAAAGAAATGGAAAAGTGTTCCATGCTCCTGGATTGGAAGAATAAATATTGTGATATTGTGAAAATGTCTATGCTACCTAAAGCAATCTACACATTTAATGCAATTCCTATCAAAGTACCATCCATCTTTTTCAAAGAAATGGAATAAATAATTCTAAAATTTATATGGAACCAGAAAAGACCTCGAATAGCCAAAGGGATATTGAAAAAGAAAGCCAAAGTTGGTTGCATCACAATTCCGGACTTTAAGCTCTATTACAAAGCTGTCATCATCAAGACAGCATGGTACTGGCACAAAAACAGACACATAGATCAATGGAACAGAATAGAGAGCCCAGAAATAGACCCTCAACTCCATGGTCAACTCATCTTCGACAAAGCAGGAAAGAATGTCCAATGGAAAAAGACAGCCTCTTCAATAAATGGTGTTGGGAAAATTGGACAGCCACATGCAGAAAAATGAAATTGGACCATTTCCTTACACCACACATGAAAATAGACTCAAAATGGATGAAGAACCTCAATGTGCAAAAGGAATCCATCAAAATCCTTGAGGAGAACACAGGCAGCAACCTCTTCAACCTCAGCCACAGCAACATCTTCCTAGGAACATCGCCAAAGGCAAGGGAAGCAAGGGCAAAAATGAACTATTGGGATTTCATCAAGATCAAAAGCTTTTGCACAGCAAAGGAAACAGTTAACAAAATCAAAAGACAACTGACAGAATGGGAGAAGATATTTGCAAACGACATATCAGATAAAGGACTAGTGTCCAAAATCTATAAAGAACTTAGCAAACTCAATACCCAAAGAACAAATAATCCAATCAAGAAATGGGCAGAGGACATGAATATACATTTCTGCAAAGAAGACATCCAGATGGCCAACAGACACATGAAAAAGTGCTCCATATCACTCGGCATCAGGGAAATACAAATCAAATCCACAATGAGATATCACCTCACACCAGTCAGAATGGCTAAAATCAACAAGTCAGGAAATGACAGATGCTGGCGAGGATGCGGAGAAAGGGGAACCCTCCTCCACTGTTGGTGGGAATGCAAGCTGGTGCAGCCACTCTGGAAAACAGCCTGGAGGTTCCTCAAAATGTTGAAAATAGAACTGCCCTATGACCCAGCAATTGCACTATTGGGTATTTACCCTAAAGATACAAACGTATTGATCCAAAGGGGCACATGCACCCAAATGTTTATAGCAGCAATGTCCACCATAGCCAAACTATGGAAAGAACCTAGATGTCCATCAACAGATGAATGGATCAAGAAGATGTGGTATATATACACAATGGAATACTATGCAGCCATCAAAAGAAATGAAATCTTGCCATTTGCGACAACGTGGATGGAACTAGAGCGTATCATGCTTAGCAAAAGAAGTCAAGCAGAGAAAGACAACTATCATATGATCTCCCTGATATGAGGAAGTGGTGATGCAACATGTGGGCTTAAGTGGGTAGGAGAAGAATCAATGAAACAAGATGGAATTGGGAGGGAGACAAACCATAAGGGACTCTTAATATCACAAAACAAACTGAGGGTTGCTGGGGGGAGGGGGCTTGTGAGAAGGGGCTGGGATTATGGACATTGGAGAGGGTGTGTGCTTTGGTGAGTGCTGTGAAGTGTGTAAACCTGGTGATTCACAGACCTTTACCCCTGTGGATAAAAATATATGTTTATAAAAAATAAAAAAATAAAAAAAAATAAAAATGTAAGTACTATGTATCCAACTTAATAAATAATTTAGTATGCAAAAAAAAAAAAAAAAGAAGGATTGGGACAATAATAAAAGCACCCACTTAGTAGGCTTTGTGAAGACTAAATGAGATAATGGAACCAAACTGTTTATAGCACAGTGCCTGACCCATAAGAATGCCTTCAGTAGGGCCCCTGGGTAGCTCAGTCAGCTGAGCATCTGCCTTTGGCTCAGGTAATGATCCCAGGATCCTAGAATCGAGCCCTATGTCAGGCTCCGTGTTCAGTGCGTATCTGCTTCTCCATCTGCGACTCACCCTGCTGGTGCGCCCTCTCTCTTTTCCAAAAAAGAAAAAAAGAATTTTAAGACTTACTATGAAGCGTCAATGATTAAGACATTTGAGTACTCGTGAATACGTAATGCATAGATAAGAGGAGCAGAATCCAGAAACAGGACAACACATAAGTGGTTAACTAAATTCTAGCCTGATGACAAGGAAATCCAATGAACAAAGAATAGATAATTCAACAAATGATATTGGAACAATTGTTCATCTATGTGAAAAAAAAATCTCAATCAATGCCAACCACTGTGTATACAAACTAAATAAAAATGGATTCTAGGGGTAAAAGTAGAACCTAAAACACACACACACACACACACACACACTTCTAGATGAAGTATAAAATATAAAACTTCTAGATGAAATATAAGAAAAATCTTTGTAATTTTGAGTTAGGCAAAGATTGCTCATATATAACACCAAAAGCAAGGTCATAGAAGAAATATTCAATAAACCAAACTTGCTCTAAATTAGCATTTCTGCTCTTTGCAAAACTAAAAAAAAAGAAGGAAAATGGGAAATTTCAGGACAATGAAAGGAAAGGCCACAGATTAGGAGGAAATATTTTCAAAATATATATCAAAGAGGAGATTGGTTTCCATAACACAGAAATATTATAACACAATAATAGTATTTTAAAAATCCTATTAAAAATGAGAAAGAGAAATAGTAGAATTTGGGTAGAAGTCACCTAAAATTTACTTCTCTTCTGTTTTTGATAGAATTTTAATGTAAAGAAATTTTTAAATTTTTTTAAAAATGGAAAAGAGGGCCTACATGTTTTCAAACATATAGATAACATAAAATAGTAGTGCTGCTATCTTATAATAAT
Source organism: Mustela lutreola (assembly GCF_030435805.1). NCBI lineage: Eukaryota > Metazoa > Chordata > Mammalia > Carnivora > Mustelidae > Mustela > Mustela lutreola. The sequence goes on from NC_081293.1 coordinate 110,761,401, forward strand.
ATCCAAAAATTCAAGACAAATTGAAATTTAATGACCGGACTCATTAGAGAGCTGAGGTTACAGGGTCTTGACTTAATCAAACACTAAATACAGAGAAGTATTTGCAGGGAGAAATAGAATGTGAGCATTTGTTCACATTGGACAAATGTCAAATACATTCAGCTGGTCACAAAATTAAAGTTGATTCTATTAATTAAATAATAAATACTGAGTATAGGACCATAAATAGAGTATTTGCCAGCACCTTTCAAGCTTTTTCTCTAAGAACTCCACAAAATTATCCCAGAGAAGATCAAGGACAATCCAGAGAAAGCTTCCCTTGGTGCTGCAGGAGGGGAAATACAGCTAATACTAAATCCACCCAGACCTAATCTACCCCATCACCACTGTAGGAAACAAGTGACTTCATCTGCAGGGGAAGGCACTGGTGAAATCCCACTACAGTTAAGGAAAGGCAAAGGAGAGGACCACAAAAATATTCCCTAGAAACATCTTCTCTATGTCCAAAAGTAACATTTTTAAAAAGATTTTATTTATTTATTTGAAAGACAGAGAGATCACAAGTAGGCAGAAAGGCATGCAGAGAGAGAGGGGAAAGCAGCTCCATCCCAGTACCCTTGAGACCATGACCTCAGCTGAAGGCAGAGGCTTAACCCACTGAGCCACACAGGTGCCCCAGTAACAAGTTTTCATCTGCAGAAGGATGGGTATCAAATCACAGCCTGAAGTAGGTGGGTAACTCTTGCTGCTTGGGGAGGGAGACAAGGATTTAAAATGTTCTACTTCTGGAAAAGAGCAGAAAGACTTGTGAAGTCCATGTCCTTAACACCCCCTTTCACTGCATCTTCTTAAAATTGAGACTTAATAAAAATATCAGAGAATGTCTCCATTGCTGACCTTTCACCCCCATGCTAGCAAACCTTGAGTAAAAGAGTGGAATAGAGCTCAGAGAGCTGCAAGAGACAGACTCTCTCTGGGGAGCAGAACAAGGAGAGGACTCAAAGACAAGTGAAAAGAAAAGACAAAGTAGAACCAGAGGATTTTTAAGTGTCTAAACTTTGACAATATTTCAACCGTTAACTTAGCAACAACAAACTTCAAATCCAGTCTAACTCCTAAATAGTTAACCCAAAACTCTACACTAAAGTTCTACCAGTAAAGATGTGCTCATTTTCAAACACAAAATATATTTACATCATATCTACTATACCATAAACATGTCCAGCTTCTAGCCCAAAATTTAGATGCATGCAATAGGTCAACAAGGAACACAGTCTGAGGACACAAAACAATCCCCAGAACCAGACAAAGACATAACACAGGTACTGGAAATATCAGGAATTTAAAATAAATATGATTAATATGTTAAAGGCTCTAGTCATAGAAAAGATGGACAACATGCAAGATCAGACAGGAGAATTCAGCAAAAATTATAGAAAGTCCCAAATAATAGTTATGGGAGAGAACCAAAGAAAATTCAAGAACAACAACAACAACAACAAAAAAACACAGTAACAGAATAGAGAACCCTGAAAAGCTCACCAGTGGATTTAAGAGATATAAGGAAAGAATTACTTAACATAAAGATAAGCCACTAGAAGTTACCTAAACTTCAGTGGAAGGACATGAGAAAGAGAGAGAGAGTCAGAGAGAGGATGATACAGATAGGAAACGGATAATCTTAACTCATAGAAGAGAACTGTAAAATTCCTCTCCCATCTCTCACCCTCTCCTACTCTTTGATTTGAACCAGTGACTGTGATTAGTCCTTTAAGAAGAAAATAGATTCTTTACATTGTTATCACTGGATGGTAACAATCACAGAGTAATGAGAGGAATCTGCTGATATAGTTTGCAGCCCTATTTTGCAGGATGTTGTGGTATAAATACTGTGGCTCCCTTTCTCCACAGTCTATGTGTCTTAGCTGTGTGTTCAGAGGACCACTTCCTCTTAATAAATCAACCCACAGATTTGCTCTGTGATCAGCCCAGTATTCAACCACCTCTCCTGACAAGAGTTGGCAGGATGCTGCTTCAGCCACAGGTCATCCTGGTGGCCTCCCTGTGGAGCTGTAAGTGGCTCTACCCATGGGAGATTTCACTTGGTGAAGAAAGGTCATAGATTGCACAGACAATCAAGTCAATCTGGGTGGGAGACCATGACATGGTCAATCAAATAAGGCTGATAAATTCTACCATGGCCTTTCTACCTTCCACATGGACCTGGCTACTGTCTCACAGGACTTTCTCTGGCATCTGGCATGTGTCCTCAGCAAGTTCTGAGCTAGGAACCCAAGGACAAAATCCATGATGTTTCTTTTTTAGGTCACTTATCATCTATACTTGCCTCTTTGAGGCCTAAGCTGGCTTTCAGAAGTATAAATTTTTTCTGCTTCTCCATCAAAGAGAAGCTTTCTGGGAAGGAAATTATAACTAGTGTGTATAATTGTGATCTGACTTTCAATGAATGAATGAATGAATGATGGAAACTACAATGCCTTTGGAGTGCTGTAAACCTAGTTTTGGATTGAGTTAAGCCACTTAACAGGATGATCCAGGAATGTTAACACATCTTTCTCCTAGGGTTGCTGGGGACTGAAGAAGGTTGCAATACAGGACAGGTCTTGCACAAGGTCAGAACATCACAGTGTCCTTTCCCATTATAACTGAACTACTTCACTGAGCCATCTAGCTAACACAGGAATTCAGGGACTCTTTAAAAGCCACATTCCTTACTTGTCCTCCAAACAATAGTAAAATATTGTTTTAATTCTGAAAAACTAAGAATTCTGAATATGAAAAGAGTTGAGGGTAATAAACCAAAATGTCTATTTCTTCCAAGATTTTTCTTCATCCATAGCAGAGTATAGTAATGTCATAGCATGTAAAGAAATAACTATAGTCATTGTTAATATTTCCCAAGCTTTGTCAACTTTCTACAAATGACTTCAGTATAAAGTTGTGGGATTACTGTCTCATTTTATTATACAGAATATTACTATTCTTTCTATTCTCATGATAACAATATACCTTCCCACATTCTTGCAAAATATGTTGAAAAATCTATAGCTTAGAGTAAAAAAGAGCTCAAGGACAGATGTTACTGAAGGAAAACCTAAAGCAAAACTGTGAAGGTGTTGCCCTCAAAAGGAAGATAATAATGAATTACAATAACATGGGTGTTTTGGTGTGGTCTTTGGGCTATGATGGTTCTTTATACCAGAAACATAATAACATAATGGAGGCAGATCCTACTGAGAAGATCTTCCCTTGGTTCTAAAGCAAGCCTTCCTCCCCCATCCTTTCCTCTGAGGAAAAAGGGCTACCACTGCCTTCCCAATCCAGATTCATGAGCCTTCCTGGAGGGAAATAGTCACTGGCTATGCCAATCCCATGGATTTATATATGTTTTGGCTTGGGTTTGTAGGTCCACTTGACTTGTTCAAGTACCTCTGATTTCTCTCCTTTTCTTTTCAAATGAAGATAACAATATGAGAATCTCTCAGGATCAAGTTTCTTTTACCTGAACACCACAGAGAATAATCCACATATATTGCAAACAGACTTAGATTTCCCTCAAGAAGACCATTCTTCACTGGTACCAGCAAAAATAAGGGCACCCCGGAAAAGAATCCTGCTTGGCTCAGCCAATATTACCTGTGAGATTAGCCCAATTCCAGCTTGGACACAGATAAGAAAGACAATGGAACCTTACCTGATAATCAGTAATGTCATCAAGTCTATTTGAAACCATCTACTATTGTGCCTGCTGGGATCTCACAATGTCACAAAATCAAAAAACAAACAAAAACCCTGTAAGGAAACCTTCTCCATTACTAACCTACAACTCTTCTCTCAAGTGAGAAAAGAGAGCCTCTTTTCAGCAGACCTTTTCCTGCTCTTCAACACAGGTTCATAAACTGTTGGTACAGGAAGGACTCTTTGGACACACATAGCCCAAGACCCACACATCAAATGGGATGTGGGGAGCAGGGATGGCAAAATCTGTGTCCAAAACTAGTTATCCACAGAGGTAGGGCTATATTTGTATTTCCAAAGATCACAGAATAGCTTCTTTTTTTTTTTTTTATAAAGATTTTATTTATTTATTTGACAGAGAGAGATCACAAGAAGGCAGAGAGGCAGGCAGAGAGGGGAAGGGAAGCAGGCTTCCTGCTTAGCAGAGAGCCCAATGCGGGACTCGATCCCAGGACCCTGAGATCATGACCTGAGCCGAAGGCAGTGGCTTAATCCACTGAGCCACCCAGGCGCCCCACAGAATAGCTTCTAAGAGACTTCTTTTTTCAACATATCAGATAACTGGTTTTGTTTTCAAATTTTCATTTTAATAAGAAATCTATTTTGGGGGGAGGAGTCAAGATGGTGGGGAAGTAGCAGGTTGAGACAGCATCAGGTAGCAGGAGGTCAGCTAGATAGTTTATCAAACCATTGCAAACACCTACAAATCCAACAGGAGATAGAAGAGAAGAAGAGCAACAATTCTAGAAACAGAAAATCGACCACTTTGAAAGGGAGGACTGGCTGAGAAGTGAATCCAAAGCGATGGGAAGATAGACCGCAGGGGGAGGGGCTGGCTCCCGGCAAGCAGCAGAACAATGGAGCACAAAATCAGCACTTTAAAAGTTTGCTCCACTGAGGGATATTGCTCCAGAGGCTAAACTGGGGTGAAGCCCACGTGGGGACAATGTGGTCTCAGGTCCCATGGGGTCACAGAAGGATCAGGGCTGTCTGAGTGTTGCAGAGCTCACATGTATAACAGCAAGGAAGTGGGCTACAGAGACCGAGCTGAGAAGTAAGCTCTCAACTTGGGGTTACCTTAAATTGTGGTCCACGGCAAAGGCCACTGCTCTGTGAGCAGGGACCCTAAAAGATCCTGGAAGACTCCACTGAAAGAGCTCAGGGATCTGCGGGGTTTGGAGGCTCCAGGCAGGCCTTTGTGCTAGAGACAGAGATGCCTGATCACAGGCTGGGTGAACCAGCCGGAGGCCGGGGAGACAGGAATGATTGAGCGTTTTTCTCTGAGGGCACTGAGGAGCAGGGCCCAGAGCTCTCGGCTCCTTTGGGCCAGAGATTGGGAGGCCACCATTTTCATTCCCATCCTCTGGAACTCTATGGAAAGCGTTCAGGGAACAAAAGCTCCTGAAAGCGAACCTGGCTGGATTACTTAGCCTGGCCCCTGGTAAGGGTGATACATTTCTGCTTGGGCAAAGACACTTGAGAATCACTACAACAGGCCCCTCCCCAAGAAGATCAGCAAGAAATCCAGCCATGGCCAAGGTCACTTATCAAGGAGAACAGCAGAATTCCAGAGGAGAAGAAAGCAAATCATGAAATTCATGGCTTTCTCCCCATGATTCTTTAGTCTTGCAAAGTTAATTAATTTTTTTAAATTTTATTTTTCTCTACTGCTAAATTTTTCCCCTTTCAACATTTTTTAACTAGTTTATCTTAACAATACCATTCAAAAAAAATCTTTCTTGAACCTTCATTATTGTAGTGATATTTTATCCTTCATTGTATCTAACTTTATTTTTTGTATACACATAGGGTTTTTTCTTCTAAAAAAAATTTGGGATACAACTTCTTCTAACAGATCAAAATATACCCTAACTCTAGCACAGGGCTTTGTTCTAGTCTCCAGCCTGAGCAAATTCTCTCTTTCTCTTTCTTTAGTCTCCCAACCAACTTATCTTATCAACTCCTTTTTAGAATTTTTTTTTTCATCTTTATAGGCATATTTCAACCCTTCATCGTGTTTACTCTTATATATGTTTTTTATTCTTTAAAATTTTGGGAGGTAGTTTTAATGAGGGAGCAGGTGGCTGGCTGAAGACAAAGCAAAAGCTGGCACCTTGCAACTCCTCTCCATCCACTCCCCTCCCCTTGGTAATGTGTGTGACATTCCTCAGGCACCCTGACTGCCATAAATGATAAACAAATAATTAACTTGCAGAGACCACAATCCTGCAAGTTAGGAGTCTTCCTTGGTTTACAAATCAATAGCCAGAGGCAAATAGCTCAGTTCCTCAAGCCCTAATTGTCTCCCTCTCCACCATAAACAAAACTGAAGGAGGCTGAGGTAGAAGGGAATATAGCAAATATAGTTAAACCTCTTCTAAACCTAAATCTCACTAAAAAAGATGCTTGATAGCAGCAATGTGAATGGCTTGCCAAACGACAACATTGATCAAGCCTCAAGGCCTCCATATCCTGGCACCTTGTAGGCCCTCTTTAGCATATGAAAACTCCTTTGAAACTTCCCTTCCCCTCACCTTCCCCAACCAAGGGTACATAACCTGCCATCTCTCACAACCTGGGGCAGCAGCTCTTTCTGCCCATGGGTCTTGTCCCCGTGCTTTAATAAACCACCATTTTGCACCAAAGATGTCTCAAGAATTCTTTCTTGGTCATTGGCTCAGGACCTCAGCCCACCGAACCTCACCTAGGTTCTAGAACTTCATCAGTTTCTTCTAAGAGACCAAAATACTCCCAAAATTAGTGGGTGACCCTGTTTCTTTTTCTTTTTTTTTCTATATTTTTTAATTTTTTTTTCTTTTGAATTTCATTTTATTTCCCCCCCACCACCATTGGGGGTCTCTTCTGATTTGGTTAAAGCACATGTTGCTGGAATCTTTGCCACCCTTTTAGTATTTTATTTGGTCCTTCATATATTCTTATCTGGATAAAATGACAAGGCAAAAAAACCACCACAAAAAAAAGAACAAGAGGCAGTACCAAAGGCCAGGGACCTAATCAATATGGACATTAGTAATATGTCAGATCTAGAGTTCAGAATGATGATTCTCAAGGTGCTAGCAAGGCTCAAAAAAGGCATGGAGGATATTAGAGGAAACCCTCTCCAGAGAGATAAAAGCCCTTTCTGGAGAAGTAAAAAAATTAAATCTAACCGTCTTGAAATCAAAAAAGCTACTAATGAGGTGCAGTCAAAAATGGAGGCTCTTACTGCTAGGATAAATGAGGCAGAAGAGAGAGTTAGTGATATAGAAGACAAAATGACAGAGAATAAAGAAGCTGAGCAAAAGAGACAAACAACTACTGGACCATGAGGGGAGAATTTGAGAGATAAGTGATACCATAAGACGAAACAACATGAGAATAATTGGGATTCCAGAAGAACAAGAGAGAGGGGAGCAGACGGTATATTGGAGAGAATTATTGTAGAGAATTTCCCTAATATGGCAAAGCATCAAAATCCAGGAGGCACAGAGAACCTCCTCAAAAATCAATAAGAATAAGTTCATAATGCATCATATAATAGTAAAATTGCAAGTCTTAGCAACAAAGAGAAAATCCTGAAAGCAGCCTGGGACAAGAAGTCTGTAACATACAATGGTAAAAATATTAGATTGGCAGTGGACTTATCCATAGAGACCTGACAGGCCAGAAAGAGCTGGCATGATATATTCAGAGAACTAAAGGAGAAAAACATGCAGCCAAAAATATAATATTCAGTTAGCTATCATTGAAAATAGAAGGAGAGATAAAAGACTTCCAGGAAAAACAAAAGCAAAGAATTTACAAACACCAAACCAGCTCTACAGGAAATGTTGAAAGCCGTTCTCTAAGCAAAGATAGAGCCTAAAAGTAGTAATCAGACAGGAATAGAGACAATATATATACAATAACAGTCACCTTACAGGCAATAAAATGGCACTAAATTCATATCTCTCAATAGTTACCTTAATGTAAATGGGCTAAATGCCCCAATCAAAAGACACAGGATATCAGAATGGATTAAAAACAACAACAATAACAAAATCCGTCAATTTGCTGTCTATAAGAATCTCATTTTAGACACAAAGACACCTCCAGATTTAAAGTGAGGGGGTGGAAAACAATTCACCATGCTAATGGACATCAAAAGAAAGCTGGGGTGGCAATCCTTTTATCAGATCAATTACATTTTAAGCCAAAGACTATAATAAGAGATGAGGAAGAACACTATATCATACTCAAAGGGTCTGTCCAACAAGAAGACCTAACAATTTTGAATATTTATGCCCCTAACATGGGAGCAGCCAATTATACAAACCAATTAGTAACAGGATCAAAGAAACACATTGACAATAATACAATAATAGTAGGGGACTTTAACACTCCCCTCACTGAAATGGACAGATCATCCAAGCAAAAGATCAACAAGGAAATAAAGGTCTTAAATGACACACTGGACCAGATGGACATCACAGATATATTCAGAACATTCCATCCCAAAATAACAGAATACACATTCTTCGATAGTGCCCATGGAATATTCTCCAGAATAGATCACTTCCTGGGTCATAAATCAGGTCTCAAACTGTATCAAAAGATTGGGATCATTCCTTGCATATTTTCAGACCACAATGCTCTGAAGCTAGAACTCAATCACAAGAGGAAATTTGGAAAGAATCCAAGTACATGGAGACTAAAGAGCTTCCTTCTAAAGAATGAATGGGTCAACCAGGAAATCAAAAGAATTGAAAATATTAATGGAAACAAATGATAATGAAAACACAGCGGTTCAAAATCTGTGGGACACAGCAAAGTCAGTCCTGAGAGGAAAATATATAGCGGTACAAGCCTTTCTCAAGAAACAAGAAAGGTCTCAAATATACAACCTAACCCTACACTTAAAGGAGCTGGAGAAAAAACAACACAGAAAGCCTAAATGCAGCAGGAGAAGAGAAATAATAAAGACCAGAACAGAAGTCAATGAAATAGAAACAAACAAACAAACAAACAAAAAAACACAATAGAACAAATCTGCGAAAGTAGGAGCTGGTTCTTTGAAAGAATTAATAAGATTGATAAATCCCTGGCCAGACTTATTAAATAAAAAAGAGAAAGGACCCAAATTAATAAAATCATGAGTGCAAGAGGAGAGATCACAACCAACACCAAAGAAATACAAACTTGACAATCTGGAAGAAATGGATACATTCCTAAAGACATATAAACTACCACAACTGAACCAGAAAGAAATAGAAAACCTGAACAGACCCATAACCAGTAAGGAGATTGAAACAGTCATTAAAAATCTCGCAAAAAACAAGAGCCTGGGGCCAGAAAGCTTCCCAGGGGAATTTTACCAAACATTTAAAGAACAATTAATTCCTATTCTCCTGAAACTGTTCCAAACAATAGAAATGGAAGGAAAACTTCCAAACTCATTTTATGAGGCCAGCATCACCTTGATCCCAAAACCAGACAAGGATCCCACCAAAAAAGAGAATTACAGACCAGTAGCCTTGATGAACACAGATGCGAAAATTCTCACCAAAATGCTAGCCAATAGGATCCAACAGCTCATAAAATGATTATTCACCACCACCAAGTGGGATTTATTCCAGGGCTGCAACATTGGTTCAACAACTGCAAATCAATCAATGTGATACAACACATTAACAAAAGAAAGAACAAGAACCATATGATATTCCCAATAGATGCTGAAAAAGCATTTGACAAAGTACCACATCTTTTCCTGATCAAAACTCTGCAAAGTGTAGGGATAGAGGGCACATACCTCAATATCATCAAAGCCATCTATGTAAAATCCACCGCAAATATCATTCTCAATGGAGAAAAACTGAAAGCTTTTCCACTAAGGTCAAGAACATGGCAGGGTTGTCCATTATCACCACTGCTATTCAACATAGTACTAGAAGTCCTAGCCTCAGCAATCAGACAACAAAAAGAAATTAAAGGCACCCAAATCGGCAAAGAAGTCAAACTATCACTCTTTGCAGATGATATGATACTATATGTTGAATACCCAAAAGACTCCACTCCAAAACTGCTAGATCTTGTACAGGAATTCAGTAAAGTGTCAGGATATAAAGTCAATGCAGAGAAATCAGTTGCATTTCTTTACACCAACAACAAGACAGAAGAAAGACAAATTAAGGAGTCAATGCCATTTACAATTGCACCCAAAACCATAAGATACCTAGGAATAAACCTAACCAAAGAGGCAAAGAATCTAGACTCAGAAAACTGTAAAGTACTCATGAAAAAAATTGAGGAAGACGCAAAGAAATGGAAAAATTTTTCATGCTCCTGGATTGGAAGAATAAATATTGTGAAAATGTCTATGGTACCTAAAGCAATCTACACATTTAATGCAATCCCTATAAAAATCCCATCCATTTTCTTCAAAGAAATGGAACAAATAATCCTAAAATTTGTATGGAACCAGAAAAGACCTCGAATAGCCAAAGGAATATTGAAAAAGCAAGCCAAAGTTGGTGGCATCACAATCCCAGACTTCAAGCTCTATTACAAAGCTGTCATCATCAAGACAGCATGGTACTGGCACAAAAACAGACACATAGATCAATGGAACAGAATAGAGAGCCCAGAAATAGACCCTCAACTCTGTGGTCACCTAATCTTCGACACAGCAGGAAAGAATGTCCAATGGAAAAAAGACAGCCTCTTCAATAAATGGTGTTGGGAAAATTGGACAACCACATGCAGAAAAAGGAAACTGTACCATTTCCTTACACCACACATGAAAATAGACTCAAAATGGATGAAGGACCTCAATGTGAGAAAGGAATCCATCAAAATCCTTGAGGAGAACACAGGCAACAATCTCTTCGACCTCAGCCACAGCAACATCTACTAGGAACATCGCCAAAGGCAAGGGAAGCAAGGGCAAAAATGAACTGTCAGGATTTCATCAAGAGCAAAAGCTTTTGCACAGCAAAGGAAACAGTTAACAAAACCAAAAGTCAACCAACAGAATGGGAGAAGATATTTGCAAACAACATATCAGATAAAGGGCTAGTATCCAACATCTATAAAGAGCTTAGCAAACTCAACACCCAAAGAACAAATAATCCAATGAAGAAATGGGCAGAGGATATGAACAGACATTTCTGCAAAGAAGACATCCAGATGGCCAACAGACACATGAAAAAGTGCTCCACATCACTCGGCATCTGGGAAATACAAATCAAAGCTAAAATGAGATACTATCTCACACCAGTCAGAATGGCTAAAATCAACAAGTCAGGAAATGACAGATGCTGGCAGGATGTGGAGAAAGGGGAACCCTCCTACACTATTTGTGGGAATGTAAGCTGGTTCAGACACTCTGGAAAACAGCATGGAGGTTCCTCAAAAAGTTGAAAGGAAAGCTACCCTATAACAGCAACAGCACTACTGGTTATTTACCCCAAAGATACAAATGTAGTGATCTGAAGGGGCACTTGCACCCGAATGTTTATAGCAGCAATGTCCACAATAGCCAAACTATGGAAAGAACCTAGATGTCCATCAACAGATGAATGGATAAAGCAGAGGTGGTATATATATATATATATAGGAATACTATGCAGCCATCAAAAGAAATGAAATCTTGTCATTTGCAAGGATGTGTTTGGAATTAGAGGGTATTATGCTTAGCGAAATAATTCAATCAGAGAGAGACAACTGTTATATGATCTCCCTGATATGAGGAAGTGGAGATGCAATATGGGGAGTTTGGGGGGTAGGCAAAGAATAAGTGAAATAAGATGGGATGGGGAGGGAGACAAACCATAAGAGACTCTTAATCTCATAAAACAAACTGAGGATTGCCGCAGGGAGGAGGGAGGGAGGGAGAATGTTGTGGGATTATGGACATTGGGGAGGATATGTGCTATGGTGAGTGCTGTGAAGTGTGTAAACCTGGTGATTCAGAGACCTGTACCCCTGGGGCTAATAATACATTATATGTTAATTTTTTAAAAAAATCTATTTTTCAATGGGAGATAGAATTCTACAAATTTCTCCTTTTATTCCAGAAAAATATTGTCATCATGGAAATTATTTTCTCATTTTGCATTGCTTGGTATAGCTTTCATGTTGCAAAATGGTAAAAGTGGCTTACTAAAAAATAGAGAATATTCTTTGCATTTCTCAAGTATAATCTGTTGACATGTTTATGTTTTAAGTTACTGAAGCATATCCTTTTTCTGAAATACAACCCCAAATTGCTAATGGACTAGGCCTGGTGTTTGTGAGAACAGAGGGCTTTTCCTTTGATGCATCTGTGAGCAGTTTGACACACTTGAACACCTGGAAATCAAAAACTCTGAATTCTCTGAACACTGTTCCTTTTATTTCTTTTCATTTTTTCCCTTTCTTCATTCCTTCTTTCCTTCCTTCCTTCTTTTTCTTCCTTCTTTCCTTTTGTTTCCATATATTTTTTCTATCAGCACCTTTTTTTGATTACTGTCTTCATGGAAAACAGACATTTAAGTCAATTAATGGAGAGAAATTTATAAAATATCTCATACTGTGAAGCCCATTTTTGAGGATTTCCAAGGGAACACAGAGGATCAAATTGCTCGTACAAAGTTCCTACCTGTTAGTCATGCCATGAAGCTCAGGAGAAGGCTGACATTTTTGTGGAAATTCTCACCAGTGTGAAAACTCAGGCTGGACGAAGGTTATTTACAGGAGAAATAAATCTTATAGTAACTCCCCCTAGTAAGTAACTTTGTTCTTTTGATCTTGTGAATGAAAAATTAATAGATGCTTTTTAGAAAAAAAAATATAGGATAATCTCCGCATATGGGCAGCAATTTTACAGCTATTGTTCACTATATATAGAAACAAAACTACTTTGTAAATGGTTTATTTACTTCCTTTCTTACAAGCAGATTGAAAATCTCCTTTTAGAGAAAACACACACACACACACACACACACACACACACACAGATAGATTCAGGCTTCATATTAAAATACTTGTGGACCGTGTCCGTAAACCATAGGTGTAAATTATTGGCTTGTGATTTATTTCTTATTGACGGCCTTTTAAGTGCTAAACACTTCAAGTACCTATAGTATTAATAGTGATATTTTCTTAATGGATAGTATTTCTTCCTCTAACAACCTACAAAACTTATATGATTGCTTTTGATCTCATCTTTTTTTTTCTTTGTCTTTGATCTCATCTTTAACAGCAGTGCAAAAAATGTATCTCTTATAGTAAATGACTATAGAACATCAGTAAATCCCACTCATTTTTTTAGTTTCTTGACTAGCTGAACTAGTCAAAATTTGTGCTATTCTGAGTCTTGTGATATCACATAGAGGTGGTCCAGTTTAATGGGATTTGTAAGCTCAGCAAAGCTTCAGCTCCAGAGTCCACAAAAGGAGTCTGCATGTCTCAGAAAACAGCTACTGAAGTCAATTTCTATGCTGGGCATTAGAGGTAAAAGGATGCACAAGACACAGTCTCAACACTCAAAGCTTGTAGTCTAGTGGATAAGTATTCTGGTTTATGGCTTGACTGGGCCCCAAGTGTTTTGGTCTATGGCTGCCAGAGACAGAATGTCTTGGATTTGTGAGCTCCTTCTCTTTCTTATTCTATATAATGTTTATTGCTTATAAAATTCATATATTTTGTTTAGTGGACTATTTGATAAAAGGGCCCAAGCCCATCCCAAAGGATAATAATAATATTAACTAATTATAATAAATAATATTAACTAATAATTATTGAGGGCCAGGAAACATCTTGAATAGTTTCAATGCCTTATCTTAATCTTCAACAGCCCTAGACAGGAGATCTTCTTATTCTGGTTTCACAGGTCAAGAACCTGAGGCTTAGAGAAGTTCAGTTATTTGCCTAAAATCACATGGATAGTTACTATGGCAAAATTTGGACCCAGTAGAGATTTGTCCATTCCAAAGGGCATAGCTTAAACAATTTGCCCTATTAGAAACATTAAGCCATTTTTTAAGTTCTGAATGCTTATTCTTCTGTAGCCTGACCTTTCAGATTTGAATGGCTAAACTAGTAAGAATTTATAATGTATTACAATTCATGCTAAAAACAATGCTTCTGCTTCAAATCATGCATTGAAATTGTCTCTCTTTTCCACACAAGATCAAGTAAGTCATGTTGAATATGCATTTATTAAATGCTCACTATGTGATTCTTAGGGTATTTCTGTAAAATGACAAGTCTTTCTGACACCATTCCATTCGATCTTCCTGTTTTGGCATCAAATTTCCTGGGAATGTGGAAGCAGGCAGAACAGGAACAGTTGTCCTACATGCAGGACTCAGCTGTGGAACACAGAGCTACCTCTGCACTCCTGCTAAGACAGCTGAGAGAGACCAGGATCCTTTGATGAGAAACTCAGAATTATTTATAAATTGATACCCTAGAAAATATTAGGCATTTTCAAGTCCAAAGGATCCATCTTAATACGTTAAGAGATCATCATCAAAGGTTTAGAGTCTGTAGCAACTCTTTTGGTATGTTATCAGTGGGAATTTGATTCTGGAAAGATTCTAATCAAAGCAGGTATCTACCCCTCAATACATAGAAGAATAATACCTGTAAACATATTGAACATTTATGTATTAAATAAATACTCAAATATATTATTTATATTTTCCTCTTTGAAAATTATTGAAATAGTAATTCTAAATTACACTCTAGAAAAATAACTGTTATGATACATGAAAATCTTTTTTAAGAAAAGAGAATTAGAAGGTTCAAGAATATGCTGAGAAAAGGTATACTCTCCAACCTTGTGAGTGAGCTGGGAAACACAGAACCAAGCAGCCCGGGCAGAGAGGGGTCAAGTCATCAATACCTGACTAAAATCATAGCTAATGTGATTTTGCTGAAGCTTCATCTTTGCTTAATGTTAGCAGAGTCCATTTTTATATGCTTATATAAATATTGAAAAAATATGGGCACAATTTTAAAAAAGGCACAAAGGAGATTTTTATAGAAGTTTTTCAGACAGTTGACATGATACAGTCAGGGAGGCTGGACATACATCAAAGTATTTGGTCCTGGCACACGGTTCAGGGTTATAGGTAAATATATATATATATATATATATATATATATATATATATATATATATATTTTTTAATTCTCCTATATTAGATAGGGAGGGGAGGCAGGTAATGCAGAGGCTGCAGCTCAGGTGCTGGTGCTGGCTCAGAATTCTAGGATATTTCCCAATTTTGTCACAAGTAGCAACGGGATGCTTAGACCGGCAGTTGACTCTGTCCTAGTTCTTGGGGGTAGTTGTTGCCTGATCCAGCATGGAGATCAACCAGGAGCTAACTAGCTGGAGCAAATGGGGGGCCCTAAGGGGTGGAGATGTTAGGTCCACTTGGGATTTTTGTGTGGAAAGATTCATAAAGAAATTTGTGTATTTTATTTATTTGAATCCATATATAACCAATGATGGTTTTTATAATGATGTCACTGTATATTTTATTGGAAAAGACAATTATGCATTTACAAAGTAAAAGAAAACCTTTATTTTGTGTATTCAATCACTCTATATTTGTGCAATATAAGCATAAAGTATAGAGACTTTAATCCCAAGTAATATTTACCAAATCCATATTAAATATTTTTATTACTTCTTACCATTATGACCTCTAAACTGGCATTAACTGAATTTATTTTAGGTTGATATTTTGTCCAAGTAGTATTGTTTGATCAAATTAGAGCATTAAAAGAGCATTTTATACAATGAGAGTTTGCCAAAGGACTGAACATAAGGCAACCCATGTTTCATGAGAGATATTGTTGAGGACAAAAGCTTCACCTTAATGGTCTGGAATTTCATTGTGTTTGAATTCTACGTATTTTGCATCTAAGTCACAAATCAGGATTTGGAAGCATTCTCCCATTTTTCATGTCATATTCGAGGTAGACCTTACTAAACTCTCAAGTTCTGGTTCCGAAAAAGAAACAAGCCTTACTGCATAAGCTATTTCTCATCTATTTATGCTGCCTATTTCCAAAATCTATTTGGGAACCCCTAAAATAAAATATGCAAGTGCAATTAGGCCATGAACTAAAAATAGAAGATCAAAAGCACTAAGGAAAACAGAAGAACAATGGCCTGTGATTATCTAACAAGGAACACGAAGTAAAATTCTATGTTCAAAGGTAGGAGGAAAATGTGGTGGAGTACATACTTATTATTAATTCATAAATGAAGCACACCAAGTTTTCAAATATGTTGTTTTTCTTGCCATAAAATGAGAAAAGGACTTCAATGCATTAGGAGGAAAGTAAAATGAAAGAGTGAGCATTGCTTTCCACATCCATTTTAGAAAATGGAAGAAATGGTCTTTACCAAATGCATTCCATGCTCCCACTGCATCATTACTATGGCACCATGACATTTAATATCATTCCTAGATGATGATTTTCAGCAGACCTGGTCAGGCAGGTGATGGTCAAGTGATCTAATGGGGCAATAGGAGGCATGGAGGACTAGGAACCAGCCATTGCTCTAGTCATTCCACCATGAAGGCCCACTGTAGGAGTTTCAAGCCAAATATTTGGCATCAGCTGGAAGGAAGTGAGTGTGAGGTAGAAATTTCTGTTGAAAGCTTGGAATGCTCATAGATTGTGCTGTTGGTAGGAAAAGTGCCATTTGCTTGGACAACACAGATGAAGCATTTCCATGAATTGAGCACGTATTACTAGTCTTTATTAGTTCCCTTTGATTTTGTAAACACTGGAAATGCAGTGGATAAGATAAGTGATTGCCTTAATTGGTATGTGAAAGGCATATTTTCAGTGATTGTGGTTCAGAGAGTTCCAGACAGTAAAATGAGTAACATGGGGTGCAAATGAAGGAATGAGTCTCCATGCTTGATTGACATAGATCTAATTGTTACCCCCAAATATCCATTACTAAGGGAAGTTTTGGTCCCATGAGATTAAAATGGGCACGAAATCATTCCAAACAAATTGATAATAATAATGGTAATGATAATTATAACCTCTCATTTTCATAGCATGTTTAGATGTGGAAATCTCAGGAAATATTTTTATACCATATCTTCCAGTAAAGGTCAGCATAGACAACATGAGCAAACACTGTAATAGGATCTGCCCTGATGTCCGTTTGGACTTTCATGAAGTGTGCATGTACAACATGTGTAATTGTTCTAAAGGTGTCAGACCAAAGAACATAGCTGATCATGACAGGTTAATTTTGTGAGTTGACACATTTCCTTTTCTGATGGTGAAAGGATGTCTTCACAGAGTCTGGCCTTTGGACTCAGAAAGTATTTAGGAATATAGTTAGACATATAATTCATACTTTAAAAATACTCAGAAAAATCAAAAATTTGAAATTAATGTTGATATATGAAATAGCTATAATTATTTAATAAAAGAAACTGAGAAGAATAAAATAAATTTTGAATCAATATTAATATGCAGATTAGAAATATCACACTTAATTGAAAATATGGTTGCATTTGGTTAATTTATATAGAATTCATACTGTTTCAGGGGTGCCTGGGTGGCTTAGTCGGTAAAGCATCAGCTCTCAGCTCAAGTCATCATACCAAGGCCCTGGGATGGAACCCCATGCTGGGCTCCCTGCTCAGTGGAGTCTGCTTCTCCCTTTCCCTCTGCCCACCCCCTTCCACTCCTCCTCTCTCTTGTTTCCTCTGTCTCTTTAAAAAAACAAACAAACAAATAAAATCTTAAAAAAGATAATTCATACTGCTTCATCTTGATAAAATATATACAACTCAGGCAATTTACCTCATTTAATTATTATTATTATTATTATTATTATCATTATTATTATATAAATGTATTGGACAAACTTATTTTTAAACTGCTTTCTATTTTATGCATCAAGAGAATGATTTTGGACAAAAAAAAAACTCTGTTAGTAGGTTAGAAAAGAATGTTGAAAGAATAAAAAAAGTAATATAACTACCCAAAATATAGGCACTAACCATACATAATCAAGTACACGATTTAATGCTCAGTTAACTATCACATTGAGAAAGTTATGGAAGTTCAAGTTTCATTCTATTCTGAAAAGAATGAAACTTCAGGAATCTAGCTAAGGAAAAGACACAGGAGATAAGCATAGCATTTTACCATTCAGAAATTTTCCAAGTTCATGATTTGATTTTCAAATTATTTATAATGATGAGCCAGTAGTATTCCTATAAGAAAGCCAAACTTCTTGAAATGAAAATTAGACTTTTCACTGTATTGACTAGAGGAAAAAATTGTGTAAATATCATATACTTTGAAAAATAAGTCCTGCTTTATATAATGCATTTTTAAAATTAAAAACAAAGTATATGGTTTGAGAAATATACAGTGTCTTATTATAAAATCAATAAAACGCTACTTGCAGTACAATACAAAAAAGATGTACAGAGTTACAATACCACATTGTGATCTAATTCTATTTACAGCATGAATTAAAAAACTCATCATTGTTTGCTTACTAATTTAGAATAAAAATCAGGAGCTTTGAGGGGCACCTGGGTGGCTCAGTTGGTTAAGCAGCTGCCTTCCATTCAGGTCAAGATCATGGAGTCCCAGGATAGAGTCCCTCATGGGGCTCCCTCCTCAGCAGGAAGTCTGCTTCTCCCTCTGACCCTCTCCCCTTTCATGCTCTCTCTTTCCCTTCCTTATTCTCTCTCTCAAATAAATAAATAAAATCTTTAAAAAAAAAATCAGGATCTTTGCAGCACTTGAAGAAATTCTCAAATATGTTTTCCTTTTTCCTTTCAAAGGAGAAATCCGGTTCTTCTCTTAGGAAATTGCCCAAGAAATTATCATACTTACTCCAGACTAGCCCAACAGGAAATGAAAAAAACATTTATGTTTCAGTTGTAAACCAAATGGTAAAGAGCTCTAGTAGTTATAATTTCAATCATTAAATTAACATTAAATATAGGGTTAAGTACCATTGCAGCATTCAAGTGACATGCCCTTGAAAACCATGATATTTGTTATATATTTTTATCTTATGTCTGCAAGAAGCTCTGGAACCATTGCTTTAACATTATAACAGTGATATAGCAGTGATATGCCTGCGATTACAGGAGGTATAATCATAGAAAATTGTGGAGTGCTACAAAAATTCAGTTGTCTTGGTGGGCAGATTTGGATGGAGATGTTAAGAGTCAAAAACTGGTGTCCTCTTAGTCATGCTTCAAATTCAAATGAAATTCCAGTACAAAATGTGCCTCTAGTGAACATTTACTGAAGCAAAACAAAATTCTGACCAATGTGTCAGAGATTCTTTTTCCTTTAATAAACAAAGGTATGTTCATATAAACATGAATATAACCTCTGGGAGGCTCAGTTAAGCATCTGCCTTTGGCTCAGGTCATGATCCCAGACCTAATACTTAACCCAAGTGCAATTTCAACCCCCATGGAAGAGGAGTAACCTTGAGAATTTCCTGGTCAGCACCAGAAAGTTTCTTGATTGACCCCTCTGTCCCCCTTGGGAGGGTGATCTTGCTTAAAACAATGGACTTTTTTGTTAAGAACTTCCTTTTTTTCCACTCAGTTTCTATTTTAATGGTCTTTTCCATTCCTATAGTCCTTTGGACTTTCCCTCTACATGCTAGGTGAGATGCTGCCTAAGTCATAAATTGATCCATTAATAGAGCTATTAGATCATTAACATTTAACTGGTTGAATTTTTGTTCTTTAACAGTTTTAATGGCAGCACTGGAATTGAAAGTGGATGTTCAGGGGCATTCAAAGAAGGCAAAACATAAATAAGGTGGTAACTGTTAGCTCTTTGAGTTCACTATCTTTCTCACCTATTTCAAGGGATGTGGGTGAATTCTTCTTGACGCTAAGCTCCATACTTTTTATGTTTGAACTCCTAATCTAATTGGCTTTGCTTTACAGGGCAGGTCAGCTGGGCTGGCAGAGTCTTATGCCAGTGTTAAGTTCAACAAACATGTTTGTCTGGAACCCTGTTGAGTTGGTGTATTTGCCCAGAGTCCAGCTGAACTGGCAGAAGGGTCAGCCCAGAGCCAACCCCCTAAACTTCCAGACCAAGTTCCTCAGATGGAAATCTCAGCAAGTTTCCAGGAGAACTGTTGGTGGTACATAGAATCTTCCTGTGGCCAGAATCATCTCTTACTGTCTCTAACATCTCTTACTGTCCAAACACTAATGTGCACATAACTGTTAGTCTTCAGTGTACATAAAGCTACTGCTAACAGAGAGAGGTGGAAAAAGCCACAAAGATTGGTGGGCATGAGTCAAGTATTTAGAGGCTGTTAAAGCATTCACTACTTTAAGAATACTCCCTTGATGGTGTGAGTTGGTCAGAAAATGGGTTGCATCAGAACTAGGTTCTGTCTCAACCTCAATAAAACATCTGTGCAAGGAGCTATACTTTAAAACACACAATCCCCAATTCCAAACATCCCTTTTAGGTGAAAGTTTGGCTCTGAGAAGCCCAAGGCCTTAGCAAACAGGATCTTTAAATTCTAAACAGTCAAGTACACCCCTTTCTGATATACCTGTTTACTTTTCATCTAAGAGCTATTTGCCCAGATTACAGATATCTAGCAAAATTATAAATTCTTAAAACTTGTTATATGTCCTGAGGAACCAGCTTGGTATGACTATCAGGTTAGAAACCCTAAAATAATGCCAGAGAGAAATGTGGGGTCTAACTCACTTGCAGGCGGATATGGGTGGACTGGGGTGTGGGTTAACTCAATTTGAGGCTAATGTCCTATCAAACTGCTGCGAAACCTCAGGGCAATGACCACCTAGAAATACAATAGCCACAACAGGGAAATTCCCAGTTCAATAAGATCAGGAAGAAGTGCACGTAAATACAAGGGTTCTCCGGTTGAACAGAATCCTCCAAAAGATTAAACATTCCGGGCTGCCTGGGTGGCTCAGTGGGTTTAAACCTCTGCCTTTGGCTCAGGTCATGATCCCAGAGTCCTGGGATTGAGCCCCTCATCGGGCTTTCTGCTCAGAGGGAACCTGCTTCTTCCTCTCTCTCTGCCTGCCTCTCTGCCTACTTGTGATCTCTGTCAAATAAATAAATAAATAAAATTAAGCATTCCAAGATTGTTTCATTGAAAGCCTCCTTGTAAAAAACAAATAAAAAAGTTAAAGATGGAAGAGGTACTAAACAAAAGACTATAAAACTCTTTGCTCCTTTGAGCACTCATTGCATCCTGAATTGATTTTCCACTCTGCAAAGACGACAGCCATAAACAGAAGACTGCCAAATTCATGGCATTACTAACACCTTCATATCTACCTCCACAGGCTGGCTCCCAAATGACCCCTTCCCAGAGTTGATGAAACTGGCTGGTTTCTGGCAAACTGGCACATTATTCCCTTAAACAGCCAAGTGGAAATTCTGGTAAATTCCAGGACCCACAGAAGCAGTCCTGAAATAAACTGGCAGAATCCAGGAATGGGTGGAAACCCTTAGCAGAATCAGCACCTTCTGAATCTCTGTCCACAGTGCTTGGTCCAGAGAGGATGATAAAATTTAACATTGTCTCATCCTTTTCAAATCCAGACCCATTGCTATTGATCCTTTTTCTAACAGAGATAGCTTTTGCCTTCTTGCTGGTGGCATCCTGCATAACTGCTCTCAGCTTTTGCCTGCCTGGGTTGTGAGTCTGGTTGGTTCCTTCCTTTGGCTCTCCCTGTGAGTGACTCTGGATCTTGGGAGGCAGTATCAGTTGAATCTTCTTTAAGGACTCTGGGAGCACAGAAGAAGTATTATTCTATATGCCAGAAATCCTTAAAATTTAAACTATGCACGCAAAGAGAGGAAAGCAAATTGAGGCTCATGTGGTTGGATTAACCTATGATGTCCTTTCTTGTAAACACAAGTCTGAGAAACTGAGAGCAACTGTCCTGACAAATCTTAACAGAACTAGAAACGCAGGTCTTGAGGCAATTCAAAGTTCTCCTACTCCTTTACCCTTCTTCAAGCTTTTCCTATTTATGGAAAAGGGCTTATAAATCATTGGCTTTAGGAAAGCAAAGTCCTTCTTGGAAGAACTTGCTTTCTTTCTCTGTCCTCAAAGTTACACATCTTACCATGTCTTTGAAATATAAACACAGGCCACAAGTGCCTGAGACTGAGGGAAACAAGGGCAAAAAGGCCTTCTTAAAACACAAACTGCTAAAGGGCTCTTGTCCCTGAACTCTAGCACAGTGCCCTTAATAATTCCAGAGACAAATACAAATCTTAACATTTTCTCCATAACGGGGGTCTGGGGTGGCTCTGGGGTCTTTGCACCAGTCTGTGTGTCCATGAATATACATTGTCAATGTGTGATATTTTTCTCTCTGGATGGTTTTGCCAAAATTAATTTGTAAAGAGCTCTATTTCCTTGGTTTGAACATAAACACTTAGGAGGACTGGGCATTCTAAATCTCTCAGAAAGTTTGAAACTGACCCATATGTATTTCATCTTCACATGATCTGATCAAATATTTGGTTATGAGTTTAAGTAAAATAGGCATATCCTATTGCTTTATCATTTATTATTTACCTAAAATTAGAAATTTCAGGTGCCTGGGTTTACTAAAAAGTCAAGCAAATAGATGTTTCTCTGTTATAAAATGTTACAGGAAAGAGCTTGGGAGGATGATGGTCTTTGATGTGTCATAAGGTTCTTAAAAATTATTTTAATTCCAGTTAATTAACACACTGTATTATATTAGTTTCATGCACACAGTATAGTAATTCAATACTTCCATACATTACCTGTGCACATCAGGACAAGTACTGTCCTTAATCCCCATCACCTATTTCACTCAAGCTTCCCCATGTCTCATTAAGTTTTTTGGGCAATCTCAGCTAAATCATTAGGAACAAGTACATTGAAGCAACATAAAAAAATACAAAATTTTAGCTAAGTTTTAAATAGTTTCCCCAAATGTTCTCAGGAACTTAAAACCTTAAGGTTTTGCTGAGATAGATCACCTGCTGAAGTAAGCTGTATTCAATAAATATCTAGATCATTTTCAAGCAACATAAAATACTAAAGTATTAATGACTAAACATAGGTTTATCTACTTTTGGTTTCCTTATTGCAGAGAAACTGAAGATAAATATGGTCCTGGTCATAAATGTATTTTGTGCTTTACTGAAAGATTGTTTTAGGAAGAAGCACACATTTCCAGAAATTATGAAATGTATTCATAAGTTTTCCAATCTAATCAATGTTGACTAATAGTTCCAACTGCTTGCTTGCTAGCTTTCTTTAAAAATGAAGGTTTCTAAAAAAAAAAAAAAAAAAGAAGTGACGGTTTCTCAGCGTTAAGAATTATAGTATACATTAAGCAGACTTCTGGAAATAATATGAGAAACAACCCAGAATGTAAGGAAAGTAAGATGTGTGTTTTTTTTTTAAAGATTTTATTTATTTTATTTGACAGAGAGAGAGCACAAGTAAGCAGAGAGACAGACAGAGGGTGGGGGAAGCAAGCTTCCTGCTGAGCAGAGAGCCCGATGTGGGACTTGATCCCAGGACCCTGGGACCATGACCTGAGCTGAAGGCAGAGGCTTATCCCACTGAAACACCCAGGTGCCCAAGATGTGTGTTTTTAGTAAGAAAATATATGAAGAACGAAAGTATATTTTTGATGGGAAAAGTGGCATTTTGTCCTAAGGGAGACTGGTCATCCAAAGAGGGTAAACTCAGGTGTCAGGGTTGTTCAGTCATTAAGTGTCTGCCTTCAGCTCGGGTCCTGATCTCTGGATTTTGGGATCAAGCCCTGCATCATGCTCCCTGCTTGGTGGAAAGTCTGTTCTCTCTCTCTCTGTACGATCTGTCTCTGTACTATCTGTCTCAAATAAATAAATAAAATATTAAAAAACAAACAAAGAGGGCTAACTCAGGACAAAATCTGAGTGTAAAAAATAAAGTTGTAGGGGTGCCTGGGTGGCTCAGTGGGTTAAAGCCTCTGCCTTTGGCTCAGGGGCAAAGGCCATGTGGTCCGGCCTGGCCACGATCAGGTGGCCAATGAGATTGTAACACACACAGGAAACTCCAGAGCGATGCTAGGTGACCAATTGAGTTACAAAGGGTCCTGGGATGGAACCCCGCATTGGGCTCTCTGCTCAGAGGGAGCCTGCTTCCTCCTCTCTCTCTGCCTGCCTTTCCACCTACTTGTGGATCTCTGGCTGTCAAATAAATAAATAAAATCTTAAAAAATAATAAATAAAAATAAAGTTGTAGAGGTTTGTACAAAGGAGATCTTAAGAAAGTAATGTTATGTGTGATCAGTGTAAGGACCTATTTAGAAACTGTCCCTGCTCCCCTTCCCCCAGGGAAATTACTCCAAGTCAAGTCCCAGAAACAAGCTTCAGGTATCAAAGCCCAGATACAAAGGTGGGTCCGGCCAGGTGGAGACATCAGATCAGTAGGGGGATGCATAATGTCTTCCTGGTTACCAAGGAGTATGGGCCCCACCCTTTGGGAGCCTTTTAGGCACCAATCCCAATCAAGGTGTAATAGGCTGGTTCAAATGTCTACTAGGGTAAATTGTAACTCAATTGGTCACCTAGCATCGCTCTGGAGTTTCCTGTGTGTGTTACAATCTCATTGGCCACCTGATCGTGGCCAGGCCAGACCACATGGCCTTTGCCCTTAAAAGCTAGTCTGTGAAACAGAGAAGGGCCGCCCTCTCTTGTAAGAGGTGCATCCTTGAACGTTGGGTTAGATTCTTGATGCTTGGCACAAAATAAAGCTTTGCTTGACCTTCGCTTTATATCAGTTTCGCTCTTTTAATCACAGACCCATTATTAGGGCATAACAGTCAGGTCTGACTGAGATTGGAATAAAGAATTTTCATATCAAAAGTAACCTGGTACGGCATTAGATTTTGGTCTTCTCTCTGCTAAAAGGACAAATATTTTGTGGTTTTTGTTTGTTTGTTTGTTTGTATTCTGTAGGGTTTTGTCTGCTTAAGTCTCTAGAATTTTCTAAAGGTTTTGTTAAATTAGCTCGGCTTTTTTTGTACATCAAATTTCATGGGAAGCATTGTCAAAGAAAACTTCATACTAAGTTTTCTTGATATTGTGTTTATAAAATTGTGGCATATGTAGATAAAGTCTCTTCTGGTTCTACAAAGAATGGTCTCTCCTTGCCAGATTTAGGCTATCCTGATGTCCTTGTAACATGGCTCCAATCTGCTCTGAATCAGAGAAATTAAGGAAAGTAAACATGGCAGTGTATTAAACAAAGGGTCTTAACTATGGGAAAAACCAGGACAGGCACTTGATTCTTCCAGGCTCCCTGAGAAATCCCATTTCTCATGGTTTTTGTATTTTTCATTCCTTCACCCACCATAGGGCATTTGAGATGACTCAAATTATAAATTGACATCAGTGGGGTGACTTCTATAATAGTACAAAATGGTTTTCCATCAATGTCCATAATTCTGGAAAATTGTTATTTCTCCAAAGGCTTCCTGCTTCTTCCCTCTGGATCCTTTGAACACCTGCAGATGGATTTCATTCCACTGTCACTTAGTATGGACTGTGACTATGCCCTTGTCACTGTTCATATATTTTCTGGCTGGGTTAAAACCTTTCTCTGCTATGAGGCTCATGCCCTCACTGTGGCAAAGACACTATTAAAAATGGGTTTTCCCCTTGGGACATACCTTCTGTGATTTCCAGTGACCCAAGGCACCTACTTCACTGGACAAATCATAACAACATTTAAGAAATCATGCAAACTTCCTGGAATTGTCTCAATGTACTAATTTCTGATGATCTTTCGTGTGTGAGTCTCCAACGTCTGATGCTCAAGTGTTTCAACACCAGGCTACAGAAACCTTCTTAGATCACAATTAAAGGGTCCTCTCAGTCACAGGTTATAGGCTGCTGATTAGGTATTTTAGACACAACATCATAGGAAGATAGCCCTGGAACCTTGCAGTAGAAGACAGACATTACCTAGTGATCCTGCTGTAAAATTAAAGGTTGAAACTTGTACACATCACAAAGCTACAGAAGTCTCCACCTGATGCCTGGTCCTGAACAGACACTGAAGTTTCTGAATCAGATTGAGAGAAAGAGAAGTGATGAGAGGACAGAAGGCTGGCTGAGGACAAAGCAAAAGTCTGACACCTTGCAACCTCACCCCCACCCCCACTCCTGGGTGAGACATATGTGACATTCTTTAGGAATCTCCCACCCATCTTAATGTTAATACCTTGCTAGAGGGCAAAACAACCTTGGCAATGGCAAGGCCTCTGGTGTCCAGTATCTTGTAGGTCCTCTTTAGCATATGAAAGTTCTATTGAAACCTCCCTTTTCCTTATTTCCCCCACCCCCATGGTACATAACCTGCCATCCCTCACAACCCTGAGGCAGCAGCAGCTCCTTCTGCCCACAGGTCCTGTCCCTGTGCTTTAATAAACCACCATTTTGCACCGAAGGTATCTCAAGAATTCTTTCTTGGTCATCGGCTCCGGACCTCACCTTACCGAATCTCCCCTATATTCTAGAACTTCATCAGAAGTAGCTGATATCCAAATAGAGTGATTTCCCTTAAACAGGGGTTCAAAACTTAATTCTATGACAAAATATGAAATGATTTCTCCCTCTTTTCTTTTGATTTTCTCTGGTAATGCCCTGTATCTGTCAGGTCATTGACATGGGGGTAACCTCTGGAATTTAGAACAAACTTTTATTTCAAGGTAGCGGGAAATATAACACTAGTCCTAAATTTTCTTAGGGCAAATAATACATCTCATTGGTTGACTCCCCTAAATTTACATACAGAGTTAATAGAAATTACCAAGAAGCCACTAGGATTCACTCCTGTGGCTGGCCCTACTTCCCTGGTTAGGGATAAATCTAAATGAGGAATGATCAAGACCTTCTCTTTCATTCTTGAAATTGTTGCAGAATTCCTTCTAAAGCAATGGCTCCCCAACAAAAATCCTTAGACTCTGGCCAAAGCAGTTCTTGAAAGTAATTTAGCCCTTGATTATGACTTAGCTGAGCAAGACTGGATCTGTGCTGTAGGCAACACTATTACCCAGATAAACACTACTGGGGAAGTCAAAACCCAAAAACATCAGATCATTGTGTAAGCCATGTGGCTTACCAGAGTGACTCCTTCAGCAGGGTCTTTCTTATTTATCTGATTTTAATTGCTTTGAGTCTTGGGAACTATGGCATCAAATAGCTCTTCAAACATGGGGAATTATCATGTTTACAGGCACATTAACAATCTGGCTCTTGTATCATGTTCCCTGAAAAGCTTGACATGAAAATTTAAAGCCAGTAACCTCCAACCTAGTGATCTTTCTAAGTCTGGAACATCACAAAAGAATGAAGAGAATGACCAACTCAAAAATTGTAAATCTGAAGTGGTAACCTGTGACTATCACAGGGGTTAAGCAAAAAGGTCCGGAAGTGTAAATGCTGTACTGAGGAACATGAGAAACTGAGAACTTCAGAGCAGTTGCTGAAAGTGGGGTTAATGCCTTCAATTTTGATCCCAGCTCTCGGTTCAGCTGAGAGTCTGATGAAAAAAGGCAGGATTGTTGAAAAGGAAAACCAAGGCTCAAAATGTACTCACTTAGCTTAAGGCCACAAGTCATTAAGGTCTTCACACCTACCCAACTGCTGTTTCAACACCAGTACTGTAACCTTTAACCAACGGACATGGGAGTTTCCTGGTCAGCTCTAAGAAGTTTACTGACTGACTGACTAAAACAATGGCTTCCTTGTTCTACAGCTAACAGAGAGGAAAGCCAATGAGCAAAGCATAAATTTAATGTAACC
Organism: Mustela lutreola; assembly: GCF_030435805.1. NCBI lineage: Eukaryota > Metazoa > Chordata > Mammalia > Carnivora > Mustelidae > Mustela > Mustela lutreola. The sequence continues at coordinate 110,789,001 of NC_081293.1, forward strand.
CCTGGGCTGAAGTATACTGTTAGATTTTGATTTTTCTAGTGATCAGAGAAAAGTAAAAAGTACAGTAAGTTCCATGGTGATTATTATGGTATGAGAAAAATTCTTGTTTATAATGTGTTTTACTTGGGGTTTATTTCTGAAAGGAATGTCTCCCAAGGTCTTCTCATAGCAACAAATCTAGTGAGGGCATTTCTTTTTTTTTTTTTTTATAAACATATATTTTTATCCCCAGGGGTACAGGTCTGTGAATCACCAGGTTTACACACTTCACAGCACTCACCAAATCACATACCCTCCCCAATGTCCATAATCCCACCCCCTTCTCCCAAACCCCCTCCCCCCGGCAACCCTCAGTTTGTTTTGTGAGATTAAGAGTCACTTATGGTTTGTCTCCCTCCCAATCCCATCTTGTTTCATTGATTCTTCTCCTACCCACTTAAGCCCCCATGTTGCATCACCACTTCCTCATATCAGGGAGATCATATGATAGTTGTCTTTCTCTGCTTGACTTATTTCGCTAAGCATGATACGCTCTAGTTCCATCCATGTTGTCGCAAATGGCAAGATTTCATTTCTTTTGATGGCTGCATAGTATTCCATTGTGTATATATACCACATCTTCTTGATCCATTCATCTGTTGATGGACATCTAGGTTCTTTCCATAGTTTGGCTATTGTGGACATTGCTGCTATAAACATTCGGGTGCATGTGTCCCTTTGGATCACTACATTTGTATCTTTAGGGTAAATACCCAATAGTGCAATTGCTGGGTCATAGGGCAGATCTATTTTCAACATTTTGAGGAACCTCCATGCTGTTTTCCAGAGTGGCTGCACCAGCTTGCATTCCCACCAACAGTGTAGGAGGGTTCCCCTTTCTCCGCATCCTCGCCAGCATCTGTCATTTCCTGACTTGTTGATTTTAGCCATTCTGACTGGTGTGAGGTGATATCTCATTGTGGTTTTGATTTGTATTTCCCTGATGCCGAGTGATATGGAGCACTTTTTCATGTGTCTGTTGGCCATCTGGATGTCGTCTTTGCAGAAATGTCTGTTCATGTCCTCTGCCCATTTCTTGATTGGATTATTTGTTCTTTGGGTGTTGAGTTTGCTAAGTTCTTTATAGATTCTGGACACTAGTCCTTTATCTGATATGTCATTTGCAAATATCTTCTCCCATTCTGTCAATTGTCTTTTGATTTTGTTAACTGTTTCCTTTGCTGTGCAAAAGCTTTTGATCTTGATGAAATCCCAGTAGTTCTTTTTTTCCCTTGCTTCCCTTGCCTTTTGCGTTGTTCCTAGGAAGATGTTGCTGCGGCAGAGGTCGAAGAGGTTGCTGCCCGTGTTCTCCTCAAGGATTTTGATGGATTCCTTTCGCACATTGAGGTCCTTCATCCATTTTGAGTCTATTTTTGTGTGTGGTGTAAGGAAATGGTCCAATTTCATTTTTCTGCATGTGGCTGTCCAATTTTCCCAGCACCATTTATTGAAGAGGCTGTCTTTTTTCCATTGGACATTCTTTCCTGCTTTGTCGAAGATTAGTTGACCATAGATTTGAGGGTCTATTTCTGGGCTCTCTATTCTGTTCCATTGATCTATGTGTCTGTTTTTGTGCCAGTACCATGCTGTCTTGATGATGACAGCTTTGTAATAGAGCTTGAAGTCCGGAATTGTGATGCCACCAACGTTGGCTTTCTTTTTCAATATCCCTTTGGCTATTCGAGGTCTTTTCTGGTTCCATATAAATTTTAGCATTATTTGTTCCATTTCTTTGAAAAAGATGGATGGTACTTTGATAGGAATTGCATTAAATGTGTAGATTGCTTTAGGTAGCATAGACATTTTTACAATATTTATTCTTCCAATCCAGGAGCATGGAACATGATAGAACAAATCAACGAAACTAGGAGCTGGTTCTTTGAAAGAATTAATAAAATTGATAAACCCCTGGCCCGACTTATCAAAAAGAAAAGAGAAAGGACCCAAATAAATAAAATCATGAATGAAAGAGGAGAGATCACAACTAACACCAAAGAAATACAAACTATTATAAGAACATACTATGAGCAACTCTATGGCAATAAATTTGACAATCTGGAAGAAATGGATGCATTCCTAGAAACATATAAACTACCACAACTGAGCCAGGAAGAAATAGAAAGCCTGAACAGACCCATAACCAGTAAGGAGATTGAAACAGTCATTAAAAATCTCCAAACAAACAAAAGCCCAGGGCCAGACGGCTTCCCGGGGGAATTCTACCAAACATTTAAAGAAGAACTAATTCCTATTCTCCTGAAACTGTTCCAAAAAATAGAAATGGAAGGAAAACTTCCAAACTCATTTTATGAGGCCAGCATCACCTTGATCCCAAAACCAGACAAGGATCCCACCAAAAAAGAGAGCTATAGACCAATATCCTTGATGAACACAGATGCGAAAATACTCAACAAAATACTAGCCAATAGGATTCAACAGTACATTAAAAGGATTATTCACCACGACCAAGTGGGATTTATTCCAGGGCTGCAAGGTTGGTTCAACATCCGCAAATCAGTCAATGTGATACAACACATCAATAAAAGAAAGAACAAGAACCATATGATACTCTCAATAGATGCTGAAAAAGCATTTGACAAAGTACAACATCCCTTCCTGATCAAAACTCTTCAAAGTGTAGGGATAGAGGGCACATACCTCAATATCATCAAAGCCATCTATGAAAAACCCACTGCAAATATCATTCTCAATGGAGAAAAACTGAAAGCTTTTCCGCTAAGGTCAGGAACACGGCAGGGATGTCCATTATCACCACTGCTTTTCAACATCGTACTAGAGGTCCTAGCCTCAGCAATCAGACAACAAAAGGAAATTAAAGGCATCCAAATCGGCAAAGAAGAAGTCAAATTATCACTCTTCGCAGATGATATGATACTATATGTGGAAAACCCAAAAGACTCCACTCCAAAACTGCTAGAACTTATACAGGAATTCAGTAAAGTGTCAGGATATAAAATCAATGCACAGAAATCAGTTGCATTTCTCTACACCAACAGCAAGACAGAAGAAAGAGATATTAAGGAGTCAATCCCATTTACAATTGCATCCAAAACCATAAGATACCTAGGAATAAACCTAACCAAAGAGACACAGAATCTATACTCAGAAAACTATAAAGTACTCATGAAAGAAATTGAGGAAGACACAAAGAAATGGAAAAATGTTCCATGCTCCTGGATTGTGAGGGCATTTCTATTAGTGTAATTCTACAGCAGATCCCCAGTGCTGGTTCTTGAAAATTTGTGCTGTTTTTGTTTCTGATAAAAGCTTATGTGTGCATGTATACATGCACAGAACAATGAAGTAATTCTGAAAAGAGATAAAATTCATCTTGTCCCCATTCTTGATCAACCTTGATTGAAATATGGCAACTAGAACATTGTTACTGTACTGTCTTTAAGTGAATCAATGAATGATAATAAGGTATTTTTAAATCATTTTTGGGGATTTATATTTTAATTTTAGTTACTTAACCTATGGTGTTATATTAGTTCAGGTGTACAATATGATGAGTAAAATCACTGTATGAAAGAGAAACAGTCTTTTAAAGCACTTTAAAGTCAGCTCTTTAGGATAATTTAACATTTAACATAATTATATTAACATTTTCCTTCTTGGGATTTACTCCAAAGCTCATACCTCAAACCCATTTCTTCAAGAGAACACCAAAATAAGATTGTGTGGAACACATAAAATTGCACACCAGAACCATGTCTGCATCAGCAAGAACACATGGACCAGAAAAAGGATAAGCCAAATCAACCTTACCACTCTCTCTTCCTGTATCCAATGGCCAATGATCATTTTAAGGATTTTTGTCTTTGTTGGGTGGCTTTATTCTTTCCTGTTTCTACACTGTAGATAAAGACAACTCTCACCTCAGATTTTATGTATTCAGATGGCTATCAATGTCATTCTATCCCTGATTTCAAATGCTGAGCTTCTGTAATAAAAGGGTCATTTGCTAAGACTAATTAAGATATCTGGAAGAGATGGTGTCTGAGAGCCCACATGGGAAGTTATGTTGGATTTCTATGGTCTTGCTCTTCTAAACCCCCACAACCACCCTCTGAGTGCTGGCTCTAATAACCACCTGTACAATACTCAGTAAGGTACTTAGACTCTTAAATTTTACCTCCTTCCATGTACATGAAATCCTCTAAATTTAGCTCCTATCAGTGTAACAGGAAAATCAGTTGAGATTATGCCTGTGAACTTTCACATAGAGCATGGCACAGTAATAATCAATCAATAGGTACTGGTTTTCATTAGTATTGTTGTCATGACTGCAAATACCACTTGCTACTCCAGAAAATCATGTGCAGGAGTTGAGAATACTGAGGCATGCATGATTTGAAATGAAGTGCTGCTTCCTTTTGCTTAGATGAGAAATTTACCTAAACCAAACTTCTTCGAACATGTAAGATTCTGCTGTGGATTTTAGGGATGGACAAATTTATTTTGGTAGCAATCCATCGTGTCAGCAGTGGATGCTGGGGACTGCACAACACCACATTTTGTTATTTTCCATTCAGCCAGTATTTATAGAACACCTACTGTGCAGCAGGCTCTGTACTGGGAGCTATGACCACAGAAGGAAACAAGATAGTCTTAGACATTTATCCTCCAGTTGTGGAAAAAAAAAGTGCATCATTCATGAAATTCAATATCTTCATGTGCAGAAATAAATAAATGAGTTGATCTACTGAATTATACAGACTCAGAACAATCATTTCTGGAATTTAGGGGCATATAAGTAATGGCTCTGTTCTCTCTGTTTATAAATTCTACCTACAACAGAGACACACATTAAATAATGGGTTTGAACAATTGAATAATACTTGCTGTCATTTCTTTTAGAGCTCACTGCTATTAACTCTACAAAAGCTTCTCTTAATGATGAAAATGGTAAGTTTTTCTCTATGTTTGCCTTTATGTTCTGCTGTAGCATTTTTTCCTCCTGATCAACTTAACTTTTGAACTCCCCTGGTTTCAGGGAGAAACCTCAAAATGGATCTTGTAAAAGAGACTAAATGATATTTTAAATCAATCTCTCATTTATCAGGAGTCATCTTCACACAGTAAATGCTGGTTTGGGTGTGAGAGGACTATAAATTAGGGTGCAGTTATGTGCTCTGAATTCTTTCAACAGTGGACTCCACTTCTGTGGCCTTAGTTTCTACTGACTGAGGAAAGCAGGATATCAAGTTGCTTCTGAATATTTTTAAGTCTTTGTTCTTGCTGGTGGTTAATAACATGAAATGACACTGAGAGGTTCTTGTACAGAAGGCGGGCTGCACTGTGAGTGTATTTTGCTTAATTCTCTTAAAACTCACTTTTTACACAGGAGGACAATGACCTAAAATTAATTCAGTCCCATACACCATGCCACACAGTGATCTGGGGCTTCAACCCAGGCCTTCTGAACCAAAAGTTCATATACTTACTCAGTTTATATTCTTCCTCTAACTCCCAAAGCCAAGGCCCTGAGACAGGTGCACAGATGAGGAGGGCATGTGTGTGCAGGGTTTCAGGTGCCACAGAGTGGACTTAAACTCCACTCTTTTGTCAGTTGCATGAATATTTACATTTTCTGAACCCACCAAAAATGACACAAATCGCACCTAACAATAACATCTAACATATACTGTGACATATGTGGAAACTAGCCTGGGTATCTCATGAAACAGCTACATGGTAAGTACTAGCTCGTGGCTCTTTCTCCCCACATATGCAGAAAGGAAATGACTAGGAGCATTGGTTCTAGCCTTGCTGATCCATCCACTATGGCCAAATTCAAGGGACTTCTGGACTCTAACCATTATCATCATCATCTTCAATATCATAATCCAACTTTATATTGTTGTTTAATCGTTTTGATGTCTTGGGTATTTATTATTGTGGAGATCCAGAATTACAGAGCAGCTGAGAAAGTATTCTTTAATTGCGTGTTGCTAGGATTGAAATCTAGATTTTAGTACCTACTAGTTGCATTAAATCAGGCAAATAGCTTTTCTCTCTCTCTCCTCAGTTTATTTGTAAAATGGGAATGCAAATTATAATCTCATAGGTTACTGAAGAATTAAATAAGATTTTAGCTTTGCAAGCAAAGTTGTCAAAATAAGTAACATTTAATTTGTAGTTAATGGATATTCCCTTTTATTCTTACATAGAGAGATATGGTGGGGATGAAGAAATACTAAAAACTATTTAGCACCAATGCTTTTTTCCCCATTGGATTCATTCATTTTAAACACAATGTTACTTTTAGTACTTTGGAAGATTCTAGGTGAATTTCACAGGTGTTTGAGTGACTTGACCTGCAAACTGGGTTCTGAGTTTGAGTGACTTGACCTGCAAACTGGGTTTTGAGTTGTCTTGGAGATGGTGGTGGTAGTGATGGTGATATATGTGTTTACTCTCCAGTTATGCTGGTGTGAGTGTGTCATCCTAAGTCATCAGAAATGTATACAGTCACCCTTCGCCCATTAATGTCAATGGGAAGAGCTTCCAATACATGGTGGCACCATTGGCTATTGTCCCTGAAAATGTCTGCTGAAGATCTAATGGAGCTTTCTTTTGGAAATTGGGTTATTTCAGTTCACATGTGTCTTTTTGTACTGTGTCATTGTTGCAGAATGGCTTTATAAACCACTGGGCAAACAGAAGCTTTCACTCTGCAACTAGAACAAATTCTGCTATGAGTCAGGGGCAGGGCCATGGGGCATCCACAGGGGCTTTAGCACAGCTCTCTCCTTAATGCCCACCAGCTCCTCAGATACCCAGTCCCTGTGCCTCTGAGCACAGCCAGCATGCAGCTTCTAGTCGTGTCCCCCCAGGCTCTTTCCCCAGGTAGCTGTCAGGAAACCTTTTATTCTACACATCTGGAAGCTGTGATCTTTGCTATCTGAATTTTGTGCTGTTTTTCATAATAGACACAATAAAAACAAAAGTGACCTTTTGCCTCTATATTCTTTCATTTGGTGCAATCTGAGAGTCCAAGGTGAGACAACTGAGCTTTCCAATTCAGTGGTGATTGTTAATAATGGTCAACTCCACATTTCTAATTCTTGCCCTGAGATAGTCCTTACAATTGCCTTCTTTGGGGCACTGGGCTCGGGAGAGTCACAGCCAGTCAAGGTGCTCAGGTTGTTTCTCCTTCAAAGTTCAGCAGTTGAAGACTCAGCTGGTTGATGGTGCTCCGGTGATGACAGTATAACGTCGCATAACTGGTGGGTGTGCTCAGACCTGTCCCAGTGTGTCACAGGCACCATGTTCCTGATCTCACAAGAACCCAGGAGAGTTGCACTGCACCAGAAAAGTAATGTGGTGGAGGGGTTAAGGGTTTGAACTTGAGTTCTAAGTACTTAGTTTAAATCTTGGGTCTACAGCTATTTAGATTCTCTATATCATAATTTTCTCATTTGTAAATTGGAGTTACAGTGACTCGTCTCCTGGAATTGAGGGGCAAAATGAATTAATTATGCTGGGTACATGCAAGTCCTCAACAGCATTAGTATTTATGATTGTAACTTCACCTTAGAAATGATACATACCACAAACACAATAAGAAGTACAACACTCATTTATATGTTTGTGTGTTTCCCCAAACATGGATGTAAAATAAAATGTTCAGTGTGTGGTAGTGGGTGAAAATACAAGTGATTGTATATTTTCCTACTTTTGGTAATGAATGCAGTTAAATTAATAGCTTTTAGATATTAGAAATAACAACTTTTCATTTAATTTGGGGAAAGACTTTTTTCTTTATTTACAATCAGCTTCAGTTACCGTGAAACAGGTTTTGTTGGAAAACAAGTAGAGGTTCCCATGTGGTAACAATGTGAAAAAAACACCAGATATAAGAAGGAAGAGATTCAATTTTGAGCTATTCCTTGATTCTCAGGAGTTTGATCAGATGTCTTTAGGATAAATATGTGGGTCTCTACTTAGAGATCTAGAACTGTTTCTACATATGGAAAACACAGAGGCTCAGAGGGGAAACCAGCAAATGACGGAAAGCTGTGTGAAGCTGATGTTACTGCTGGGCCAGTATCTCCTGTGGCTTCCAACTCCTTAGCACCTTCCTTTCTCAGCTGGCCCTGGGCTGCCCTGGACTGGGAGGTGCAGAGAGGGGGAGGGGGAGGGTGCAGGAGATCCTATGGGTGGCAGGAGGGCACTGGTGTGGTGTTGATGCTTATTTCTAATCTTTTTTTTTTTTTCTTTATGTCCTGTCAAGTGTTGATGAATCTTGAAAAATGCTTGAAATCAAACTGGCTCCTGCTGGGTGGGGCCATGCAAGAAAGGTGTCTGGGTTGTTGAAAGATAAAATAAGGACAGTCAAACCACAGCCAACTTTACCCCCCTCCTAAAGGCCACAGCCAATGGAAAGAACATATCCAGCTGCACATGCATGCTCCTGCTCTCAAACATACTCTTAGGCTGTGGGTGAGGATCCCTCTATTTTATACCAAGTTCATTCCAGTAGCTGCTACATGAGTTGGGATCCAATGACCAGGACTGTTGAGACGATGTTCCCTCAGTCCACTCCGATGTCACTGTTCTGATGATTGCTTGTAGCACTAGGTGATCCCTGACATTCCACCAGGATCTGTGCTTTTCCATGGCAGGTGATTGACTGAGACTCAGAATTTTGGTCTCATTTTGTCAGTGTAGGCAGGGTGACACGAGATCCTTGCCCATGAACCTACTAGCACAGGTAGACTGTAGACATCACAACAACAGGTTCTTCTTCCCTCACAAGAACAGACATATAGAGGCCCTGAGTTCAACTGTTGCACTGAATGTCATAGACTGAGTCATCTCAGTCCCTTAAAGGGACAAGTGCCTGCAAAGTCAAGTTCAATTAGAACAATGTCTAATAAAAGACATGCACATCAGTTAAGTGTGATGGGGTCCAGGAGGAGGGTTGTTCAGCAATGTGATTATAGAACAAGTGTTCCCCACCCCACCCAAATAAAGTACAAAGAAGTACCCAGTCCCAAGACCCAATCATTCCAGTCCTTGAGAAAACAAAACTCTATTGCTGAGATCATCGTTAAGCCTTTCCCAGTTTGACTGCACAACACATTCACACCATAAACTTAATTGCTCTTGATCTGTTTGAGAGCCATCTTCTGGGTGAGCCTAGGCTTCCATGAGCATGGACGGCATGTTTTTGGTTCAATCCATCATTTGTGGGAAGGAGGTAAATTATACAGCGCCATCCTACTTAGGCATCATCCTTGGGTTTGGTGTATTTGCAACTTTATTCCTGAGACAAGATACTCTAATGTGACCTAACCACTGAGTTCTTGAGATTTGGGTCCAAAGGCCTGAATCTGCAGACCATCTCACCCCTTTCTCCACCCTAAGAAATTATTTCTTAAGGAAAGAATTTAAGCTTCAGCCTCCCACAAACTTCCAAATGACAGATGGAGCTGATCTGACCGACAGAATTGTACATTTGACCCTGTCATTACATTCTGTAGTTATCTCTTCAGGAAATATCTCTGACAAAATAATACTTGTTTTCCACTATATTCATTTTCCCTCTATAAATCAGAAAAAAACCTAAATGTTTGAGAGTAGATGAAAAGTTCAATAATTATTATAGTTCCATAAAATATTTTGCATTGATTTACAATTATATTTATATAGTTTACAACAGCACAGAAAATGCATATTTATAAAACAAAAGCAAACAAGTAACAGAAAAAAACTGTATATCCCATAATATCATATGTATAAAAATAAAAATATAAATACAAACGTGCCAATCAGAAAGACAAGAAGATACTAAACAGGTGATTTCAGTCATTTCTGGGTATTTCAAAATTTCTACAACAAATTGACTTTATAATTTTTAAAACACAGTATAAGTAATATTGACAATTATGGCTATAATAATGTGAAATTACAAACACAAAATGAGGAAGAAACACATTAAACTGTCAACAGTGATGTGGTCACAGATTTTGAAGGACAGGTTCACTGATTATTGTTCTATGCACATTTTTACAAAAAACATGTATTACTCTCAGAATCAGGAAAGAGAAATAAAAGAGCAGCTATGAGAAGACCAAGGAGCAGGTAAGGGACAGAGCCAACTCATACACAAAGGAAGCAGCCTGCCTCACAACTGCAGGCTGAATTGCCAATTCACATTCTGAAATGCCAATTGAATATTACCCCCACCTTAAAAGACCACCAGAGACGTGAGTCAAAGCCAATCAGCAAGGGTCGTTTATTGCAGGTTCGAACCTGGACCTCTGCAGCGCTCTGCTCCTTCAATTCTAGCCAAGAACAAATATGATACAGGAGAATGAATAATTGAGAGTTATAAGAAAAGACTGTGTCCCACATCTTAACCTCATAAGTGTCACATAGTTCAGGAGAAGTTTGTGGTAAAATAGATAGACAAAAGCATCACTGTTAGGAGCCTTCACTTTCCAGCCTGTTAAACTGCTGTAGAGACACTGGGGCAGATTACATGCCTTCTCACTTGGAAACGAGTCTGAGGAGATGGTCATACCACGTCTTTCTGTTTCTGGGCTCACTGTCCACCTGTCAAGCTAATGGCATTTGAGCAACAAGGAGCTGACATGCCTTGAAATTACTTGAAATCCTAAATAAAGCCAAAGATTTAGTTAAAACATAATGTGCCTTGCACAATTTACAAGTGAATGTCAGCAAGGTCTTCTGGCAATGGTCAATAAATCTTCTGGAAAACCACTTATAAAGCTGGACTACCAAAACAAGCAAACAAACAAACAAGACTAACCATTTCAGTGGTTGGGAAATGTCCAAATTCAGACAGTCATTTAGGAAGTGTTTCTGCTTGAAAAGCTGCAGTTCAGGGAACAGCAGTGGTGCTCTTGCCTACAGTAATCCTCATTCCCTCCACACCTCCCCACAGCCAGCTTCTTCCAAGATAAGTCAGGCCACAAGGTCTGACAGGAAAATTACACAATGTAAAGGAGCTCAGTTAATTTAGAGTACAGAGTGAAGTGAGGTTGATCTGACAAACTCAGTGCATGCTTTCAGGAAGGCCAGGCTTCTGCTAATTGAGGTTGTGGTCATGGCTGAAGCAAGCATATGCTTGGTTAAAGCTGTGCATATGCTTACACAGACTCAAAAGAATTCAGGCCAGCTGAAGAGTCCTGGTTGACCTGGAGGTGATCATCATATGCAGAGGGGTCATGAAAAGACTCAGAAAAATTATAAGCTGGGAAGACTTAATCTTTAACACATACAGTCTATGTGCTAATTGCTTAAAATATTAATGTGCTTCCCAACACATACAACAAAACCTTTTGGCAAAGGATTAAATTCTTAATCAAGGTGCTTGAACCCAATCTCTACCAATCTTAGGTACCATTAAACTGTGTAGACATAGGGTGATCCCAAGAAAGCTAGGCTGAAAAATAAAATAATTCATAAAGACAACAGGAGAGTCAGTAACATATTGCAGGGGATAGCATATCACACATTTAGGTCAAGCAATTTCCTCAGCATACAAACAACAGTGAATTGAAACTTGTGGTGAAAATTCACAATCCAGTGTTGCTACATATGTTTTCAACAAAATATTTTAAGAAAATGATATGACAGGTAAAGAATCAGAAAAGTGTGCCTATTTTTAGGGGGGAAAAGCTCCCACAACTCAATATATTATAACAGAATGTGTATTTAAAAAAATAAAATCCAGAATAGAAAAGTTTTAACCTGAAGTGAAATAGTCACAAGCAGGCTTCAAGAGAATATTCTAGTTGGCAGAAGAAACAATTTCAATACAAAGGATCTTCTTCAACCTGATAAAGGGCATCTGAAAATCCATAGCTGACATCATCCTTAAATTGAAAGACTGAATGCTTTTCCCCAAAGACCAGGAACAAGACAGGGATGTCTGCTCTTTATACTTCTTTTTTTTAAAATATAATTTATTTATTTTTTATTTATTTCTTTTCAGTGTAACAGAATTCATTGTTTATGCACCACACCCAGTGCTCCATGCAATCCGTGCCATCTGTAATACCCACCACCTGGCTCCCCCAACCTCCCACCCCTCGCCCCTTCAAAACCCTCAGATTGTTTTTCAGAGTAAATAGTCTCTCATGGTTCACTTCCCCTTCCAATTTCCCTCAACTCCCTTCTCCTCTCCATCTCCCCATGTCCTCCATGTTATTTGTTATGCTCCACAAATAGGTGAAACCATATGATAATTGACTCTCTCTGCTTGACTTATTTCACTCAGCATAATTTCTTCCAGTCCCATCCATGTTGATACAAAAGTTGGGTATTCATCCTTTCTGATGGAGGCATAATACTCCAAGTGTATATGGACCACATCTTCCTTATCTATTCGTCCATTGAAGGGCATCTTGGTTCTTTCCACAGTTTGGCGACCGTGGCCATTGCTGCTATAAACATTGGGGGGGAGATGGCCCTTCTTTTCACTACATCTGCATATTTGGGGTAAATACCCAGTAGTGCAATTGCAGGGTCATAGGGAAGCTCTATTTTTAATTTCTTAAGGACTCTCCACACTGTTTTCCAAAGTGGCTCCACCAACTTGTATTCCCACCAACAGTGTAAGAGGGTCCCCCTTTCTCCACATCCTCTCCAACACATCCTGTTTCCTGTCTTGTTAATTTTGGCCATTCTAACTGGTGTAAGGTGATATCTCAATATGGTTTTAATTGGAATCTCCCTGATGGCTAGTGATGATGAACATTTTTTCATGTGTCTGATAGCCATTGGTTTGTCTTCATTGAAGAAGTGTCTGTTCATGTATTCTGCCCATTTGTTGACATGATTATCTGTTTTGTGTGTGTTGAGTTTGAGAAGTTCTTTATAGATCCTGGATATCAACCTTTTGTCTGTACTGTCATTTGTGAATATCTTCTCCCATTCCGTGGGTTGCTTCTTTGTTTTGTTGACTGTTTACTTTGCTGTGCAGAAGTTTTTGATCTTGATGAAGTCCCAAAAGTTCATTTTCATTTTGTTTCCTTTGACTTTGGAGATATATCTTGAAAGAACTTGCTGTGGTTGATATCGAAGAGGTTACTGTCTATGTTCTCTAGAATTCTGATGGATTCCTGTCTCATGATTAGGTCTTTTATCCATTTCGATATTATCTTTGTGTACAGTGTAAGAGAATAGTCAAGCTTTATTCTTCCAAATGTAGCTGTCCAATTTTCCCAGCACCATTTATTGAAGAGACTGACTTTTTTCCACTGTATATTTTTTCCTGCTTTGTCAAAGATGATTTTACCATAGAGTTCAGGGTCTATATCAGGGGTCTCTACTCTTTTCCACTGGTCTATGTGTCTATTTTTATGCCCGTACCATGCTGTCTTGGTGACCACAGCTTTGCAGTAAAGCTTGAAATCAGGTAACGTGATGCCCTCAGTTTTGTTTTTCTTTCTCAACATTTCCTTAGCAATTCAGGGTCTCTTCTGATACCATACAAATTGTAGGATTATTTGCTCCAGCTCTTTGAAAATTACTGGAGGAATTTTGATCGGAATGGCATTAAAAGTATAGATTGCTCTAGGCAGTATAGACCTTTTAACAATGTTTATTCTTCCAATCCAAGAGCATGGAATGGTCTTCCATCTTTTTGTGTCTTCTTCAATTTCTTTCATGAGTGTTCTGTAGCTCCTTGAGTACAAATCCTTTACCTCTTTGGTTAGGTTTATTCCCAGGTATCTTATGGTTCTTGATGCTATAGAAAATGGAATTGATTCTCTAATTTCCCTTTCTGTATTTTCATTGTTAGTGTCTAAGAAAGCCACTGATTTCTGTACATTGACTTTGTATCCTGCCACGTTACTGAATTGCTGTATGAGTTCTAGTAGTTTGGGGATGGAGTCTTTTGGGTTTTCCATTTAAAGTATCATGTCATCTGCAAAGAGAGAGAATTTGACTTTTTCATTGCTAATTTGGATACCTTTTATTTCTCTTTGTTGTCTAATTGCTATTGATAGGACTTCTAACACTATGTTGAACAAGAGTGGTGAAAGTGGGCACCCTTGTCTTGTTCCTGATCTCAACAGGAAGGCTGCAAGCTTTTTCCCATTGAGGATGATATTTGCTGTGGGTCTTTTATAGATTTGATGACGTTCAGGAATGTTCCCTCTATCCCTATACTTTGAAGCGTTTTAATCAGGAACGGCTGCTGGTTTTTGTCAAATGCTTTTTCTGCATCAATTGAGAGGTCCATGTGGTTGTTCTCTCTTCTCTTATGGATTTGTTCTATCACATTGATTGATTTGCAAATGTTGAACCATCCTTGTAGCCCAGGGATGAATCCCACCTGGTCATGGTGGATATTCTTTTTAATGTGCTGTTGGATCCTGTTTGCTAGGATCTTGTTGAGAATCTTAGCATCCATATTCATCAGTGATATTGGTCTGAAATTCTCCTTTTTGCTGTGGTCTTTGCCTGGTTTGGGGATCAGGGTAATGCTACCTTCATAAAAAGAGTCGGGAAGTTTTCCTTCTGTTTCAATTTTTTGAAACAGCTTCAGGCAAATAGGTGTTATTTCTTCTTTGAAAGTTTGGTAGAATTCCCCAGGGAATCCGTCAGGTCCTGGGCTCTTGTTTTTTGGGAGGTCTTTGATCACTGCTTCAATCTCGTTACTAGATATAGGTCTATTCAGGTTTTCGATTTCTTCCTGGTTCAATTTTGGGAGTTTATAGTTTTCCAGGAATGCATCCATTTCATCAAGGTTGCTAAGCTTATTGGCATATAACTGTTGATAATAACTAATCCAAAAGAAAAGAGAGAAAGCCCAAATTCATAAAATTATGAATGAAAAGGGAGAGATCACAATGAACACCTTCACTTTCAGTCTGTGTGTATCCTTAGGTTCAAAATGGGTATCTTGTAGACAGTATATGGGTGGGTCCTGTGATTTTATCCATTCTGCAACCCTCTATCATTTTATGGGTGCATTTAGGCCATTCACATTGAGAGTGATTATTGATAGGTACGTTTTTATTGACATCGTGTTACCTTTGAAGTCTTTCTTTCTGTAGACTGTCTCCATATATTTCTGTTCAATGCTATTCTTGGGATTTTTCCTCTTTTATAGAACCCCCCTTAATGTTTCCTGCAGTGTTGGCTTGGTGGTCATATACTCTTTTAAGCCTTGCCGGTCTTGGAAACTCTTTATCTCTCCATCTATTTTGAATGTCAGTCTTGCTGGATAAAGTATTCTTGGCTGCATGTTCTTCTCATTTAGTGCCCTGAATATATCTTGCCAGCCCTTTCTGTCTTGCCAGGTCTCTGTGGACAGGTCTGACGTTATTCTGATGGACTTTCCTCTGTACATAAGGACCCTCTTTGTCCTAGCAGCTTTCAATAGATTGTATCTACGATTATGATTTCTCAATCTTACTATCAGGTGCCTTGATGTTTTTTTAGAATCTATAATCTTGGGGGGAAACCATTCTGCCTCTAGTACATGAACGCTTGTTCCATTTTCGTGAGATTGGGAAAATTTTCATGGACAACTTGTTCCATTATATCATCTAGACTTCTTTCTTTCTCCTCCCCTTCAGGGATTCCAATAATTCTGAAGTTGGAATGTTTCATGGCATCATTTATTTCCCTAATTCTGTTTTCATGGTTTCTAAGCTGTTTGTTCCAGGCTTCCTCCTGATCCTTTCTCTCTCTCTGCTTGTCCTCCAGATCACTAATTCTATCTTCTGTCTCAGTTACCCTAGCCTTTAGAGAATTTAGATTAGATTGACACTCATTGAGAGCATTGTGAACATCACCCCTGTTGGCTTTCAGCTCTGCCCTAACATTGTGAACATCATCCCTGGTGGCTTTCAGTTCTGTCCTAATTAATTCCATTTTGTCATCCATGGCTTTCTCCAACCTAGCTATTGCCTGAATAATTGTTAGCCTGAATTCTCTTTCTGACATATTGTCTATGTCAATAACCATTAGCTCTGTTGCAGAAGGCCCATCCTCTGAATTTTTCTTCTGTCAGGCATTCCTCCTCCTAGTCATTTTGGTGAGAGATGGCTGAATGGATGTAGCTGGATGTATGGACTGTGGTGCAGTTGAGGTGCACCCTGGAAAGTTTCTGAGCAATCAGGAGTCCCCACTCAAATGAGAGAAAAAAGAAAAAAAAAAAAAAGAGAGAGAGAGAGAGGGAGAGAGAGACAGGAAATTTAAGGTAAAATCAAGAGAAGGCCCAGCCCAAATGTACCCCAAGGTAAGATTTATGAGGTATACAAACAAAAACAGACAAACAAAAAGACTGACAAAAGTAGATGAGAAGAGAAAACAAAACATATATATATATATATATATATATATATATATATATATATATATATAAAAGCAAGAGAAAAAAAAAAAAACTTGTCAGAAAGAACCCCAAGTATAAGATTTATATACTACCAGGACAAACACAAATACACAAAAACTCTGGCCGAATAAAAAGATGGGAGAGTGATTATAAATTCTCAGTGTGCACGAGGAAGGTTATTTTGATTTTTCCTGGTTGTATCTTGATATCTTTGTTAAGGGAATCAACTTTCCTAAGATAAAGGGGGATTGAAAATTGGTTTACCTATAGGGGTAGCACTGATTGGGGAAAGGGGACTACCTTCAAGTTTAACTCTAAATGAATATTAAAAAATAAAAATTAAAAAAAGAATAAACTAAACTAAACTAAAATAAAATTTTAAAAAATTAAAAAATAGAAGAGCAAAAGAAAAGCATGGGTATATGTATCCAAAAGTTCAGGTTAAAAGGTTATTATGGAATTTGATGTACTGGACATCTCACTGTGGTGGTAAATAGGTCAAAAAATTATCTATAAAAAAATGAACCTGGATAGTGAGAACGAATTAAAAATAAAAGTTATATCTATGAAGTCATAGCAGTTGTTCTCCCCCCACACCTTGGCTTTTTGGGGGAGGGGCCTGCCATGTGGGTTTTCAGGCAGTGTTTCCGGAGTTAGGTCCTCCCACCCCCCCTCAAGGGGGTGGGCTCTGAGGCAACCCGTTTTTCAGGCTTTTGTTCTCTGGAGGGTTTTTTGTTTGTTTGTTTGTTCATTTGTTTTCTCTCACCTTGACAGCTTTTGATGGTTTTTGGAGGTTTAGAGGAAAGCAAACTGCACTCAGACCTCCCTCTCAGAGAGAAGCCTCAGTCGGTTCCCCTCTGGGGCGGGGGGGGGGGGGACTTATATCCCACAGAGCACATAAGTTCCCCCTTGGCCACTGGCAGAGTACTGTCCAAGTCATGGTCCCTGGGGACCCTGGGGAACTCCTGCTTGTACCCAAAACCACAACAGTGGCAACTGTCTGGGCACCTCCAGACTGCCAGAGAGGTCCCAAGCAGTGATCACATAATGAGATTTTCCCACTGGCCCAAGCTGGGAGCACCTGGTCTTTCTGGGTCTGAGAGCGCCAGGCTAGCACCTGCACACACCTCTCTCAGGGGAGGGTGTGGGGCCCCGCTCAGACTCTGGTAGCACAGCAGGGCGCACATGTGGGGACTGCAAAAAGGCTGTGCTTCTGCCAGCTAGCCAGGTTCCCAGCCCCTCACGGGAGGAGGACCCCACGTGCTCTCAGATTTGTTCACGGCTCAGGGACCAAGACCTGGTTTCTCCACTGCACTCCCTCTGGCTCAGTGCCAGGAGTGGCTGTCCTGGGTCCAGGGACTTAAGCCCCTGTCCCTAACCGCCCCATTTCCCACAATTTCCCCCCACAATCCTTTGCTTTTTTTGAATCCTTTCAACCAGACTCCAAGTTAATGCTGGTCCCCAGTGCAGGGCACTCTCGTATTGGGGTGTTACTTTAAAGTGGGTCACTTCTGGTGGCTCCCTCCCCCTTTTGCTTATCTTCCTGTATCAGTCCAACATTCCCACTCTGCTTTACCTGCCCACTGGCGTCTTCTGCCCCTGTAGAAATCCAGATGTGTGCAATTCTGATCTCAGGCTGATTTCACAGGTGATCAGAGTTCTTTGGTAGGTAATCAGCTCACTTTAGGGTACAGGTTGAAACGGCGCCTTCTACTAGTTCTCCGCCATCTTGTCTCCTTCCTCCTGCTCTTCATACTTCTATTCAACATGGTATTAAAGGTATAAAGTGCAACTAGAAGAAATCCAAAAATCTCTAGCAGACTGAAAAGGAAAAGAAAAAATGTTTTCATCCTCAAATGACATGATCCTGTATGTAGATAATACCATGAAGTCTATTTGCACAAAAAAACAAAACCAGAACTCATAGACAAGGTTAGCATCATCATAATGATGAGGGAGCAGGAGGCTGGCTGAGGACAAAGCAAGAGCTGGCACCTTGCACCCCCCCTTCATCCGCTCCCCTCCATAGGTGTAGCATTCCTCAGGCACCCCTGACTGCCATAAAATGATAAATAGTTAACTTGCTGAGATCACAATCCTGCAAGACAGGAGTCTCCCTTGGTTTACAAATGTCCTTGAGATTACAACAAAGAAGTTACCTTATCAATAGCCCAATTCCAAAGACACAGAACTCAGTTCCTCAAGCCCAATGTCACCCTCCCCTCCATAAAAACCGAAGGAGGTGGAAGTAGAAGGAAAAGTAAATAAAGTTAAATTTCTTCTAAACCTAAATCTCATTAACAAGGATGCTTGATAGCAGGAATGTAACATTCCACCAGACTCCCAATTGTCTTTACTTGATAGCAACTAAGCCTTCAATATCCTGATAGTATTCTTTGCCCCAATAGCCCTTCTGAACACCCCTTTGTCCTCACCTACCCAACTCCTGCGTATATAACCAACCACCCCTCACAACCCGGGGCAGCCGCATCTCCGCCTGCCCACGGGCCCTGTCCCCGTGCTCTAATAAATCACCTTTTGCACCAACGACGTCTTAAGAATTCTTTCTTTAGTCGTCGGCTCCGAACCTCCTCACCCCACCGAACCTGACTTAGGTTCTGGGACTTCATCACTAAGGCACACATTCCAAGTACAAAATAGGAGTTGTGTTCCTATGTACTAGAGATAAATATGAATAAATATCATGAAAAATATTCATGAACAACTTGAAATTAAGGAAACAATTCCATTTACAATTAAACAAAAGAGAATAAAACATTTTTGAATTAATTTAACAAAATAAGATCAAAACTTCTATGGTGAAAATTACTAAAAAATGTACAGAAAAATTAAAAGATACCTAAATAAATGCAGAGAGGGTCCATCTTCATGGATTAGAAGCTTCAATATTGTTATGATGGCAATTATTCCCAAATTCATCTGAAAATCCAATGCGGCAGAGGCACCTTGGTGGCTTAGTCATTAAGCGTCTGCCTTCTACTCAGGTCATGATCCCAGGGTCCTGGGATCAAGCCCTGCATCAGGCTCCCTACTCAGCGGGGAGCCTGCTTTTCCCTCTCCCACACCCCCTGCTTGTGTTCCCTCTCTTGCTGTCTCTCTCTCTGTGAAATAAATAAATAAAATATTTTTAAAAAGTCCAATGCAGCAGGCTTTATTCACAAAAATTAACAAGCTCATCTGGAAATTGACATGAAAACACGGAAGACCTAGAAAATAATTGGGGAAAAGAACAAACTTGGAGGAATGATATGGTTACCTCACAAAAGCAGTCTGGAGAGAAGGTACACCCAAAATTTGATTTGGAAGATAAGTCTAATAACACTACACACACAGGGAGGGAAGTTTTATTACTGAGACAAGGGAGGGCCTGGGGAGAGCAGGGAGGGCCTTTCAAGCAAGCCTTACAGTACCTGATTTCAAAGCTTACAGAACAAGTAACTTACATAATTAAACCAATGTGTAGTTTTGCAAATAGAGCATAGCAGTCAATGAGAAACAATGGAGAATTCAGAAATACACCCTTGTATTGATGGTCAACTGGATGTTGATAACTGTGCAGAGTTAATTCAGTACAAGATGGAACAGTCTTTTCAACAAATGCTTCAGCTATAACTGGATATATGAAGGCAGGAAAATTAACTTAATCCTTACCTCTTCCATACATGAAAATTAATTCTTAATGGACCATAAACTTAGTGCAAGTGCCAACACTCTAAGATCACCGAGATGAAAACAGAGAATCTTAGTGATACATCATTAAGGCAAGGAATTTTTGGATACGACCCCAAACACATTATCCATCAAAGAATAAATTCGATAAACCTGACTTTGTCAAAATTCAAAACAGGTGCTTCAAAGGCTCCATGAAGACAATGAAAGACTACAGCCTCGAAAAGACATATTTGTGAAACATATAAGGGACTTTTGTCTGTTAAAGGACTTTTATCTAGAATATATAATGAACACCCACAACTCAATAGAAGACAAACAACAGAATTTTAAAAAATAATAAAATGTTTAAAATACACATTTCTCCAAAGGAGATATATGAACAACTATTAAGCACATGAAAATGTTTTCAACATTCATTCTGTCGGCAGGAGACACCATTTCACACCAGCTGGAATGTCTGTCATCAAAAAGACAATCTCTACCGTGGTTCAGTAAAAACAGGGAGAAACAAGCTATTTTTTAAAAAAACTGAAGTATAACTAGCATACATTGTTATATTAGTTTAAAATTCACACCATAACAATTCAACAATTCTGTAAATTACTCAGTGCTCATCACAATGACTTCTCTTAATCCCCTTCACAATCCCTCCCACCCACCTCTCCTCTGGCAACCATCTGATTGTTCTCCGTCTGTACGAGTCTGTTTTTTGTCTCTTTGTTTCTTCTGTTTTCTTTTTTAAATTGTTTATTTTGTTCAGCGCCTTGATCCAATGAAGCGGTAATGCTCGAAATGACCATTAGATGGCGCAAAAAAGTCGGAGACAGGAAGCTGGTGGATTCAGAACTGGAAATGTCTAAGGAGGCAGTCCTATTATTACTATCCTGCTTGCTGAACTTCTAAATATATAAATACCTTTCTAATGAGAACTTTTATTAGTCTCAGAAAAGTAAAATCTGTGCAAAAGCTTGAGAAGATTCAAACCTCCTTTTTTCAAAACAGGTTCCATGACATATAAAACAAAAACAAAAAACCTCCATGAAGGAACCCTCATAATGAGGTATGCATAAGTTTAATACTCATTTAGTTTCAGCTGTCTGAGAAAGATTTTTCTGTCAGTTCACAGCTGTATTTCGTATATGCTTTTGTGTTTAACCCTGCTTTTAGAGCCAATACCAAGGTCCAGAATATCAAGTTAAATGGTATTTCCGCGATTTGCTGTCCCATAGCTGTGCCTCTGATCAGTCACATGAGTCTTTCTGCCTGGAACATGCTGTGCTATCGTGTGTGTGTGTATGTGTGTGTGTGTGTTTGTGTGTGTGTTTCATTACTTACTAGGCTCACTGCTGGGAATAACATAACGCAGTCTCTAACTCAGGTTTCTATCCCAGTGGTGGGAACAGGCCAGGTCAGTGCAGAGGGTAGTGCAGGCAGCACACCTCGGTAGAGTTCCTAAGGAAATGCAGAGAATGAAGGAGCAGGAGGCTGGCTGAGGACAAAGCAAAGGCTGGCGCCTGGCACCACCCCCCTGTGGGGTAATACTCTATTGGCATTTCAAGAACACCTCCCAGAAGCCAGGGGGTGGGGGTGGGGTGGAAGAAGCCTCTCCTGGAAGTGGAGAGTAGGATTGCAGAGCAACAGTGTGGAGGATGGAGAAGGCAAGCTGAGCGATGTTTGAGGGTTTAGGCATACAAGGTCTTCAGCAAAGCCAAGAGGGAACACACGGAGAAAATACTGAGAAGTTGAACAATAAGTAAGTGAAGTCAAAATGGGCTTGCTGCCAGGCTGAGGACCCACGACTTCTTTAATTCTTTCCACCACTGAAGGCTTTTGGGCAGGAGAAGATGTGATCAATACAGTCTTTCCATTAATACTGAAAGTC
Source organism: Mustela lutreola (assembly GCF_030435805.1). Lineage (NCBI taxonomy): Eukaryota > Metazoa > Chordata > Mammalia > Carnivora > Mustelidae > Mustela > Mustela lutreola. Next base: position 110,810,966 of record NC_081293.1, read on the forward strand.
TACATGTGGATTAGCTGTGAGCCTGGACTCTAGCTCTGAGCCAGGGTTCAAATCCTAGCTCCACCTCTCACTCTTGTATGACCTTGCACAAATTTTCCCTTCCCTGTGCCTCAATCCGCTCATCTCTGAAATAGGCTGATGAGACTTTCACCTCCTAGAGTGGATTGAGGAACTCGTGGAACAATGCAGTGTTCTGTGTCCCATGGCACTCTGGTGGGGCGGGGAGAGGCTGACTGAGGCAGGGAGACAGGAGCTGGTGCAGGAACCACAGCAGGAAGAGCTGGATGGAAGGTGGGGGAGACAGGACGTGGTACAAAGCAGGAGACACAGGAGGCAGGAACACAGAGGATGGAAATGGCAGGTGACCAGTGGGATGGGGGCCTGAGAAAGGGCAGCTCCCCAGGGAGGCTCTGGTCTCTGTCATGGGCAACCTGGAGGACAGCGCTCCCGCCTCACACAGGGGGTCCTGGAGGACGGTCAGGTGAGGGGATGACAGGGAATAAGAGAGCATCAAGACCCTTTCCCTGCTCTGCTCTGTCTTCTGAGATGCAGATCACATGTCACAGGGTCTGTGGCCTTCAGTTATATTATTTTACATTCTGGGTCTCATCACGGCTCCCACACAGCAAGACCCGGTCTCTGTTACTCTTGTATCCTCAATGCCTGCTGTGTTCAATGTCTGGTCAGTGTTCTGAGAATAGAGGGAGGGAAGGAGAGGAAAGGAGGCTGAGTTTTGTATGATACAGGAAAACACGGATGGTATTCTCATTTTTTACCAGCTCAGATTCAGAACCAGGGTAGAACACAGCAAAAAGAGGTACTTTGAAAACCTTTCAACTAAAAACTGCTTTGCTAATAAACCATGAGCCAGTGCTATAAGGACAGATTCCAAGTAGTTTTTAAAATTGCCTATTACTGATGGAAATCTTTGACTCGGTACTTATGGCATCTTTCCCTGGGGAATACCTTCCTCCTGCAGAAATCAACAACATCATTAAAAACAAAACACTTGGGGCACCTGGGTATCTCAGTCAGCTAAGCATCCGTCTTTGACTCAGGTCTTGATCCGGGTCCTGGGATTGAACCCAAGTCAGGGTACCTGCTCAGTGGGGAGTCTGCTTCTCCCTCTCCCGTCCTCCTGCTGCTCATTGTTTCTCGGCTCTCTCTCTGTCTCTCTCTTTCTCTAACAAATAAATAAACAAAATCTTAAAAGGAAAAGGAAAGAAAACAAAACACAAAACAAATAAAAAATCCGAGTCCGGTCGGGCTCTTGGCCTATGGTATGTGTTTTGTTAGAGAAATGGCCATGTAAAGCATAATAAAAGAATAGCCTTTTATAAATGGACAAAGTGTTATTAAGATGGTAAAGAAATATTCATTCACTAAAATGCTATGTGCTCCGAAGAAGGAAATTACAAAAGGACAGAAACAGGGAGAAAGCTCTATGTGGGAGCTCAGCACACTTACACACTATGAGAGGGACCATCACACTGAGGCTCAGGGACCCAGGGGAGGTGACACTGGGAGAAGTTGGAGGAAGCTATAGACTGTGGTCTATGTGCTATAGACCATGAAAATACAGGCTGTTGTAAATTGTTTCATTCATCCTATGTTCTTGAATTTGGTTGCATCACGTAGCATTCAAGCCTCAGTCACATTAAAGAATGAAATGGTTTCATTCAAGCTCAATTAGATGCTGACACACAATTACAGAAGCAACTTCCATTAGCTCTCTGTGCCGCTGCTCCAGGACAGGCTTTCGAAGAACTGAGGGTGCAGGATAGAAGACCTATCTTCATCTGATTCTGGTGTTTGACAATTACTCTTGAACAATTCTGTTCTTGCAGATTTCTGCCCTGTAAATGACATAACCCAAAATAAAACCATTTGCAAGGTTATTTTTCCTCCACTCTTCCTTAACGTGCTTTAGGACACAAGAACTTCTTTTCCTATTAAGCAGGGCAAACTGAGCCAGATGCTGATAGTGTAACCACAGCATGTGTGGAAATGGCCTAGGTCTCTGCATTGAGTCTTGATCATGTCACCAACAAGAGGGCAGGGGTGGCCCTTGGGCTTCCACTCAGGCCATCATGTAGAGAAGAATTCCAGCCCAGTAATGAACCATGGAGCTTAGTCCTTCATGGGGCTTCCAAGTCCATGTCAGGGGGTCTCAAAGCCCACATGTGATGAGAACCCCCTGGCACGCTCAAGATCCCACAGCACTTGGAATCCCTCTGTCCCTCATAGGAGGAGGACGGGGGAATCCTGAGTGATTGGGCATTTGTCTGTCTGGCTGTCTGTCTCCTCCAACCCTCCATGTTCCTCCCTCACCCACCATTCATCCCCTCTAGGCACCACCTATGCTGATGGTGGCCCCCCAAAGCCACTGCCTGCTCTATGGAAGCCACGGGAGACTCTGGAGAGTCACTGACTCTTACAGTTGCTGCCTCAGCTCAGCCTGACTGGTTTCCATCTCTCTGTTCCTGAGGAACAGGGCTATTCAGATACACAGAGCACTTGGTGTCCTAGGACTGGGATCACAGGGACAGAGAGGCACTGGCTGTTTCAGGTGTTGGAATGTCCTTTCCCCCGGGGCTCACACTGTCTTCTAGGGAAGCCTGGCCTGACAGCTGGAGAGAGGAGCCATATTATCTCCCCATTCTAATAATGGGCATAATCAGGGCAGTCCTCCACCTGCCCTGGATTTCTGCTAGGCCCACTGAAGGATGGAGGCCAGAGACCCACCTTACCCCCTGAGTACAGCTCCATTCCAATCAGGACTTCCAGGGTCCTGAAGTTCTTGAAGTTCCTGAGGCTAGGGACTGAGTTCTAGCTCAGTCTCTAGTCTCTCTCAGGAACCTAACTTGGGGAGACACATTCTGGTTCCTCTTCTGCCTCTTGAGGTGACACTTTGAGATCCAGAAACCATGTCTCAGTCCAGGTGAGAAGGAACGGAATGATGGGAGCACACAGCCGAAAGCCCCTTGAGAGAAAAGCTGTAAGGACAGACATGACCAGGAGAGGGAAATGCAGTTTCCAGGAGCTCACACTGGAAAACGAAGCCTCACTATTATAGACGGTGATGGTACAGAACATGTGAGAGGGAGGCTGGACCTGTGAGAGGACAACCTTTGGGAGTCAAAAGCACTGGGCACTGCTGTTGTCAGCTGACAGACACATAATCCAGCACCATTCAAATTAGAAGGGAACGCAGCTGCTCCCAAAAGACACCTGCCTGAGCCAGAAGCTCCTAATGCATGGAAAAGCTCTGCCAGGACTGGCTCCGTGGTTCCCCATCCCTCCCTGGCTGCTGGTGCTGTCCCTCCTCCCAGGGTCTAGCTGGCTAGTGTGTTGGCAAACTAAGTTTTGTCCCCCACAAGGTGCAACAGGCAAAGGCAGTCTCCCCACAGAAGGGAGCCCTGAAATGTAGAGGCAGGGCTCCCCCTAGTGGTTAGGGGCCCAGAGATCATCCCACAGGTCCTGGGCCTTGTCCCTCCATCCCCCAACTTGGATTCCTAGTAACAGGATGGCAGCCCAGAATGATGCTGACAGTAGCCTGACTAACAGCATGGGGGTGAGAAGCCCTACAAATAGTAACATAGCTGCAGGGTGAATGTTTGTTAGCAAATTACCACACACACACACACACACAAACACACACACACATACACACAAGCACACCCTGCAGCCAAAGTGAGCTTCCTGGAAGAGGAGGCATTTTACATTCTGATGCTCATTATGTTTACAGGCTGACACCAAGTGCAATATAGTACCAGCCTCCCTTTTGCTAATTTTCCTCTGTGCAGATGAGGAGCTGAGAAACCGCGGCAGGAGCACTGACTTCAGGGCTCACAAGCAGGAAAAGGGGGCCCCAGCCACAGTGCAGGCAGCCTGGTTCTGCTGTGTGCTATAGCCTCTGCAAGCCAGCCTCCACTTTGCTGCCCCTAAAGCACATGGAGAACCTTGTCTCTGAGGGAGATGCTTCATGGATACCAGGTATATATAGAGACCGTCAGCTTCCTCATCATCAGATAGGAGCCCGATACCTCCTCAAACAATGGGATGCTGTGTGGGAGCCATCAGGCCAGTAAAAATTTGAGATAACATAGCACGGGCAGTGTTTACAGAGAACATGTCTGTGTATTTCCTGGGACCAACCTCCCTGGGATCAGATTCCCAGGGAAATATTTATTCCCAGCATGCAGAGCCCCTGAGCTGTCAGGGACAACTTTGCTGCTGACAACCAGTCTGGACAACAGTAAGGGTGTCTGTCACCATTGGTGTATGAATTGAGGCAGTGGTGGCAGCCAGTGGCACCAGGAGCAGCACCGAGGACCAGTGAAATGGGGGACAGACAGATGGACAGACATGGGTTGACAAGGAATGCTGTGCCTTTATATAAACATAAGTATGCATATTCACAAGCAAATCTCTGTAGCTTTCACAGGTACATATGACACCGAGCATATTAGTTAATCCTCTCATTTGAGGATGGGAAATGGGGGCCTTGCAAGGAAGATCAGCTTAGAAAAATCTACAAGCACACTGGGTATATACAATCGGAAAAACAGGTTTCCTACCAAGTATTTCTGGGCAGCTCCACTCTCTAAGCTGAGTCTTTGCTTTAATAGCCTGCATTTGGGGCGCCTGGGTGGCTCAGTGGGTTAAAGCCTCTGCCTTTGGCTCAGGTCGTGACACCAGGGTCCTGGGATCGAGCCCCGCATCGGGCTCTCTGCTCAGCAGGGAGCCTGCTTCCTTCTCTATCTCTGCCTGCCTCTCTGCCTACTTGGGATCTCTGTCTGTCAAATAAATAAATAAAATCTTAAAAAAAAATGTTTTAATAGTCTGCGTTTACCTGGGCTCCAATACAAACTGTAAGGTATATGTAATGCCTGCAATGGCCAGCAGGGGGAGCGAGAAGTCCATGTAAGGAACAAGATTCCAAAGTATTTGCGCAGGAAGCTTGACTGAAAACATGGGAAATGGAGCAAGATCACAACGTGCATTCAAAGCAACAGCCCAGTGAGGACAGAAATTAATCCCTGAATCAGAAACATCCACGCAGGTAATGTAGGCCACAGCCTGCGAGAGTCTGGCTGACCTGAAGTTCTTGGTGTGCTGTGTCTTAGCTGGGCAATCTAGAGTAAGTTACTCAACCTCCCTAAGCCTCAGCCTCATTAGCAAAATGGGATGAATAACACCTGCTTTATGCTTTCAGGGAAGGAATCCATACATATAATGTTGGATATTCGATAAAGTGTATTTGTGATTATTCAGTGGATCAGTGATTTCTTTTATGACCTTTAAAAAATTAGTCTGGTTTCTGGGCTCCCCTGGGATCTTTTGGAAACTCTGCTGGCCCAGCCCTGCCCCAGCACTAGCAGGAGACGGGGCTGCTTTCTGGGAAGCTGGGGGTGACACCGAGGCGCACTGGTCCCAGGAGCAGGAACTGGGCCCTGGTCTGGCTTCCTCTCCCCTCCACTGCCAACCCCTCTTTCACTCCAGTGTGTTGAGTCATGATTTGCATAAAGTCATGTTCCCATCCACGTCTCAGCCCAGACTGACTGCATGAAATTTCTGTTCACTGACAGTTTCTTCCCATCCTCAATGCAAGGAGCACACGATGCAATTCAGTTTTGTTAACACTCTTGTACAAAACTTCTAAACATACACAGGTTACATTATCGCATGCATATATATCAAACATACAGCATCTTCCAGGCTTTTCTCCAAGTGCTCTTGATACAAAGGTATGTGCCCTCACAAAGCTCATTAAGAACACAATAGACCAGCCACCCTGTGGTCAGAAAACAATATGTATAGAGTGACCCATGTAGGGGTCATGAAATTGTAGGACATTCATGATAAACAGATTCTCTCTCATACTATTCCCAGATGGCACATCACAGCCAGCTGAAATAGAATAATAAGCACTAGATTGTGTGTGATGATATTGTCCCTGAGACAATATTGCTGGTGACAGTTCTTCTGTCACTGCTATCATCATTCGGATGTTTTGATATATAACAGGTGCAATCATCAGGGGAAGCCGAAGGAATAAATGTACATTTCTGAGCTTGGACCCATCCTGTCACCACACTGAGCACAGACACAGACCCACAGGCCTGCATCCCACAGGCCCCAGGAGACTTGACATGAGGACCCAAGAGAAGAAAGGGACAATGGATGGAAGAGGCTCATATGAAGAGAGCACTGAGAGCAGCGGACAGTGGTCACCAGAAGAGAGAGAAATGACACAGATGGAATGACATAGAATTTAAAGTATCTGCTGTGACCACAGACAGAGAGGTAGAGAGAGAGAGAGGAAGTAAATTAGATAAGAGAGATGTCAGTAGATGAAGGAACTAGGGAGTAGAGATGGACGGACAGATGGCAGGAGATAGAATTATAGAGACAAATGAGAGACAGAGAGAGAGAGAGAGAGAGAGAGAGATCAGGAGGAGACAGAGGAGAGGGAGAGAGAAAGAAAGCAGGAGAAGGAGACCCAGCTAGAACGGGAGATGGAGAGAAAATGGTGCAGAGGGACAGACAGCAATAGGACAGAAGACAAAGAAAGAGCTTGGATACAGCCATGGGGACAGGGGGAGGTGAGGAGGGGGTGCAGTGGGGGCAGGGACACAGAAAGGCAGTGGGAGCAGGGACAGTGCCAGTGAGGAAGCTGGGGACCCCCTGGGACATGTGTCCGGATCAGTGTCTCATTAAGGGGTGCATGGGGGCCATTTCCTAATTCTAAATTCTCTCTGATTTTCCTGCACTTCACGGTGGTAATAATTCCATAGAGAAGAGCTGTCATGCATAAGCTCTGTGCAGCCTGAAACCTAGTCTGGATGGAAGCAGGCAGGGAGGGAAGTGGTTGATTCTTTCACTATTGTGTTATTTCTGTTTTTAGTCGTTTCTCAACTGGGCCCTGGTACTTGGAATAGGAAATGGTATTTGATGCCACTCCATAGATGCTAGGAGTGCTCACTTCTGGATTATTATTGTTTCTTTTTTTCCGGTGGGTAGTTAAAAATGAGTATTTTTTTTTAGAGGAAATAGAATCAAATTATAGACCATAAAGTTTTTACAAAACATGAAAAATTATATCCTTGCATTTTTCCCTTACACTGAAATGTTGTTTTCTAATACTATCAACATGAATTTATAAAAATACAAGTAAACAACTGTATAATCACCACTACAGATACAAGGGCCAGAGGGTGAAATTTAAGATTTTTTCACTCCTTCTTTCTCTCCTTGTAACGGTTCTAGGATCCTCTGTGCTCCATGAATAAGTTTTAGTTTCAACAGTGCACAATTTTCACTGCTGTACTCTATGATTTCCTTTAACACTCTGATGGAGAAGATTGCCGTTACGTCTGTTTTATTCTAATGATTTTCCTTGAAGCACCTAGGTGGTTCAGTCCCTTAAGCATCCAACTCCTGGTTTATGCACAGGTCATGATCTCAGGGTCCTGGAACAGAGCCTCGTGTCTGGCTCCGCCCACAGTGCAGTCAGCTAGAGATTTCTTTCTTCCTACCTCTCCCTCTGCTCCTCCCCCGGTTTGTGGTCTCTCTCTTTCTCTCTGAAATAAATTTAGTTTTTTTAAAGAATTTTCTTGCAGGGTCATAGGGAAGCTCTATTTTTAATTTCTTGAGGAATCTCCACACTCTTCTCCAAAGTGGCTGCACCAACTTGCATTCCCACCAACAGTGTAAGAGGGTTCCCCTCTCTCCACATCCCCTCCAACACATGTTGTTTCCTGTCTTGTTAATTTTGGCCATTCTAACTGGTGTAAGGTTGTATCTCAATGTGGTTTTAATTTGAATCTCCCTGATGGCTAGTGATGATGAACACTTTTTCATGTGTCTGATAGCCATTTGTATGTCTTGATTGGAGAAGTGTCTGTTCATATCTTCTGCCCATTTTTTGATAATAGTTATCTGTTTTGTGTGTGTTGAGTTTGAGGAGTTCATTATAGATCCTGGATATCAACCTTTTGTCTGTACTGTCCCTTGCAAATATCTTCTCCCATTCCGTGGGTTGCCTCTTTGTTTTCTTGACTGTTTCCTTTGCTGTGCAGAAGCTTTTGATTTTGATGAAGTCCCAAAAGCTTATTTTTGCTTTTGTTTCCTTTGCCTTTGGAGACATATCTTGAAAGAAGTTGCTGTAGCTGATATTGAAGAGGTTACTGCCTGTATTCTCCTCTAGGATTCCAATGGATTCCTGTCGCACGTTGAGGTCTTTTATCCATTTTGAGTTTATCTTTGTGTATGGTATAAGAGAATGGTCCCGCTTCATTCTTATACATATAGCTGTACAGTTTTCCCAGCACCATTTATTGAAGAGTCTGTCTTTTTTCCACGGTATATTTTTTCCTGTTTTGTTGAAGATTATTTGACCATAGAGTTGAGGGTCCAGATCTGGGCTCTCTAATCTGTTCCACTGGTCTCTGTGTCTGTTTTTATGCCAGTACCATGCTGTCTTGGTGATCACAGCTTTGTAGTAAAGCTTGAAATCAGGTAACGTGATGTCCCCAGTTTTATTTTGTTTTTCAACATTTCCTTAGTGATTCAGGGTCTCTTCTGGTTCCATACAAATTTCTAGATTATTTGCTCCAGCTCTTTGAAAAATACCAGTGGAATTTTGATCAGAATGGCATTAAAAGTATAGATTGCTCTACGCAGTATAGACATTTTAACAATGCTTATTCTTCCAATCCAAGAGCATGGAATGGTCTTCCACCTTTTTGTTTCTTCTTCAATTTCTTTCATGAGTGTTCTGTAGTTCCTCGAGTACAGATCCTTTACCTCTTTGGTTAGGTTTATTCCCAGGTATCTTATGGTTCTTGGTGCTATAGTAAATGGAATCGATTCTCTAATTTCCCTTTCTGTATTCTCATTATTAGTGTATAAGAAAGCCACTGATTTCTGTACATTGACTTTGTATTCTGCCACATTGCTGAATGGGTGTATGAGTTCTAGTAGTTTGGGGGGGGAGTCTTTTGGGTTTTCCATATAAAGAATCACGTCATCTGCTAAGAGAGAGAGTTTGACTTCTTCATTACCAATTTGGATACCTTTTACTTCTCTTTGTTGTCTGATTGCTGTTGCTAGGACTTCTAATACTATGTTGAACAAGAGTGGTGAGAGTGAGCATCCTTGTCATGTTCCTGATCTCAATGGGAAAGCTGCAAGCTTTTTCCCATTGAGGATGATATTTGCTGTGGGTCTTTCATAGATTTGATGAAGTTCAGGAATGTTCCCTCCATCCCTATACTTTGAAGCGTTTCAATCAGGAACGGATGCTGGATTTTGTCAAATGCTTTTATTGCATCAATTGAGAGGACCATTGCACTACTGGGTATTTACCCCAAAGATACAGATGTAGTGAAAAGAAGGGCCATCTGTACCCCAAAGTTTATAGCAGCAATGGCCACGGTCGCCAAACTGTGGAAAGAACCAAGATGCCCTTCAAGGGATGAATCGATAAGGAAGATGTGGTCCATATACACTATGGAGTATTGTGCCTCCATCAGAAAGGATGAATACCCAACTTTTGTAGCAGCATGGACGGGACTGGAAGAGATTATGCTGAGTGAAATAAGTCAAGCAGAGAGAGTCAATTATCATATGGTTTCACTTATTTGTGGAGCATAACAAATAGCATGGAGGACAAGTGGAGATAGAGAGGAGAAGAGAGTTGAGGGAAATTGGAAGGGGAGGTGAATCATGAGAGATTATGGACTCTGAAAAACAATCTGAGGGTTTTGAAGGGGTGGGGCGTGGGAGGTTGGAGGAACCAGGTGGTGGGTATTAGAGAGGGCATGGATTGCATGGAGCACTGGGTGTGGTGCAAAAATAAGGAATATTATCACGCTGAAAATAAATAAATAAATAAATAAAAGAATTTTCTTCCTACTCTAGTGTGACAGCAGTTTTACTTTCTTAATTTTGAGGCCAGGAGACTTCTGGCCCAGCAAGGACTTCCAGGACTGCACAACATTGTGTTTGCCTTGGAGAGTCTGCTCTCAGAGCTGCTCCTGGGGCAACCTCCTGCCCCTGGCACATACAGTCCCTGAGCAAAAGACAATCACCCTGAATGCTTGCCCTTCCTCAGCTCCCAACTTCTGTGGTGATGCTTATTATCTGTATTTTTCTATTGTAGCCGTTCTAACAGGAGTGAGGTGCCATATTATTGTCAGTCCGTTTGCCTTTCCAAGAATTGCAGATAAGCAACATAATTTTGTAATTTATGTCCCAAATATTGTATAACACTGTGTTTCTTTCTCATTAACTCTGGCAACCCTATGTGAGGCAGACTTTTGACTTTATAGGAACAGAAATCCTGTCAAACTGACTTGCTATGTATGTACACACATACACAACCACACATACACTTCGAGGAGAGCCAAAGTGGACCAACATAACTGACCTCAATTTCTTTTAATACAGCAAGTTCAATGATTCCAATTTCACTCACCTTTTAAAATGAGCCCTTGTCCAAAAGCCTGTCATTCTCTGTTGTCTGACAATACTCATGTGTACCTCATGGGTTTTATTATTCTCATGGTTACAAAATAGAGTTTAGTGTTTGAAAGGGTCCTGGCCCCATGCCTGACAGGGGGTGGGTATGGGTGTTCTGCATGTAGTGACTGAGTTTGAAATTCCAGGTCCACATGATGAGAGATGCACACAGCAGAGAGGAAGGTTTGGGGGTTCTAATCCCGCCTCAGCTGCTCACGGTCCTGTCATATAGAATGAGTCACTTGCATTTTGACAGCAGTTTTCTCATCTTTAAAGATGAAGAACAATGAGGGTTCTGGAAGGAAGGCTTTTTGGTCCTTCTACCTAGACTTAAAATCAAAGTGATATGAGACAGATTAACAGGAGAAAATCAAATTTAATAGGCAGGCATGTGAGAAGTCCAAAAGACACAAGAATTCTGAAGACAATGAGGCAACAGGAAGCTTTTAAGCGCTAAGGAGAGGGGCAGGGTCTGAGGATACAAAGGAGCCAGGAGTGGGGGAGTGAGAGGAAGTGTTTGGAAGAACAAGATTGCCCAGTTATGCAGATGATTCCTTAGATGAAGGGGAGTCTCTGTTAGTAGCTGTCTTGCTGCCACAGGCTCTCCTTTCCAGGGTAAATATCTGCTGTTTTGGGAGAGACAGAAGTTTTCCTGCATCTGCTGGGTTTTGATTATTTTAATTCAGAAAAGTCTTCATGCTGAAGTGGTCCATCATGGGCAGCCTGTCCTAGGTCCCCTACATTGTCCATCTTTAAAAGTCTAAACTTCTGTGATTCCATAGCAAAGTATGATTCCCCAGCATGCTACTTATGACTTAGTTTTAAACATGGGGCTACTTGTCTAACAAAGAGAAATTATTTTTAACCGTTTTTCCAACACAGTGTTATAAAGGTTTAACTTGAAGATAAAAGGAAGAATATTTTGTGCACAGTCTTCTCATCAAAATGTATCAGTGACTTTCCTGGTTTGGATTTTCGAGCTTTGTCCTTTCCACTAAGAGTTAACCTCGCATGTACAACCAATTTATTCCCATGACTAAGGGAGGAAGTCAAACTAGATTAGATCTCACATTCTCCCGTGGTCAGAAGGGAGCTGTCCCAGGTCAGAGGAAGCACAGGAGCCTCTCAGAGTTTCAAAGTTCAAGCTTCAGCACCTGGCTCTTTGCACAGGGTCTGCCTGAGTCCGCACCTGCTCTGAGCCCCTGTCTCTCCCCTGGGGCTGAGGTCAGGGGGGCATCAGAGCAGTTTCTTTCATGGCAGCATCAGGATGACCTGGGGGGACAGGAAGTGCTGCTCCCTCAATGGCCACCTGATTTCTCTCTTCCTGGAGACCAGTGGGGTCTTGTTCAGGACCCTCCACTCTCTACATGAGTGTGGGGTGAAGTCTTGGCTACCCTTTGTTTCTGGCCCAGAAGGTTTCCCTTATTTTTTAAAATATGTGCATCTTTTAACAAATATGACCTTTCAGCACCACTTACACAAGAGCACAGATGTACCACAGCAAGAAGAGAAGTAGACGAACACAATTGTCACCTTTTGAAATGCGTTTCCAGGCCCAGGATGGATCCATTCCTCCCTGGGGTGCTGAGTCGGCAAATGGAAACTTAGGTAACTTCTCTGTCCCTGTAAATGCTGCCCTTGACCAAAAACACAGTATATCCCAACTAGGCAGGCATCAAACACCAGGAATCTATAATAATTCCCCTGTTCTAAATAAGATCAGATATGCAACCTCAGCCAATCAGTCTAAGCCAAATAGTTTCTCCTTTTTCTCTAACTGACTTGCTATTCTTCCCTGTTTCCCCTTTACTGCTCTAAGTCTCTCTAAAACTCCCTCTTGCCCAAGTTCACTGGGGAAAAGTGTCCCCTGCTTGTGAGAAACTGAACTCCCCAATCCATGGACTGTTCTCCTTTGAGTAAAGGGCACCACACCCTACATACTGAATCGTTTCACTTTTATCACCTGACACACAGAAGAGAGTATTTGGCTGGAGGTTTGACACAGACTTCATTACACACTAAGTCTGGTCATGACCAACAGGTGTATGAATAAAAACAGTAATTGAGAGAAATAGAGTTTTGAATGATGACAATGTGGCATAAAATTTATTTTCATGAAAGAACAGATGGTTGAGGATTATCCCCCCAAAAATAAGACTTACATATTGGTAGAAATCTAGAAAAATAGAAAGAAAAGAGGTCACCCAATTTCTCACCACACTTATTGCTCACCTTCTATTTTCAGACTCTGTCCACCTTTCATTTTCCTGTGCAGTCGTCACCCCCATTGTCACTCTCTTTTCCACTTAAGACTTCAGCACAGCTGCCCTAGACACCTGCTGAGGGTCTGAATGATGGCCCTGGATTATTCTATAAGCAAAGTATCCTAGTCAACACCTCACCAGCTCAGCATAACCTCAAGGCCTGCATTTTGGGACCCTTGAGCCTTGAATCTCGGTAGGAGCTCTGCGTGTGTGCCTCTCAGTGTTTACAAACAGAAGGAGCTCAGGAGCTGGGTCTGGTAGTGGGTGTGAAGGGCCCAAACCTCCTGCCACAGCCAAGTCCCCTTCCTGGCCATTTCCACTGCCCTCTCCCTCCAGGTTGATAGGCTATCATTAGCATAACTGATGATCATTGCAATACCCATGAAGCCCTTGTATACTGTCACAGCTAAAAGGGAATGTTCATTCATTTGAAGGTCAATTGACCTTCACCTTGACTGAATTGAATCTTCATTTTAGATGCATTTCTCAGCTGACCCTTCCTGAGGCCCTGCCCTTAATATTTCTGGGAATCTGACCCTGGAACTACAGGACCTGCTCTACACTGCCCCCTGGCTCAATGCAGCCCTCTTCCTTTGAACCCCCCCCCACCCCTGATTTTATAAAACTAATATTTCCTGAAATTCTACACTATGAGGACCCCAGAAATCATCTGCTGCAACAGCCCAGTTTTGAGGTAAAACAATCCCCAATATTTCTTGAGCATTTTCTCTATATCTGGGGCAGGCTACCTGTTTGTTCACATTCCCTGCTTATTCTACACACAACCTAATGTGGTCCCTTTGACATATTAGGAAAAGGAAGAGAATAGATTGCCCAAGACTAGCCAGATATTATGGTTACCTTAGGGCATTTACATCTTCTGAGGAGATTTCTGGGAGAAATACTCCAGTGCTAGCTCAGGGGGCCTGTTGCCTCTTCAGCAGGCATCTTTGTTCTGGGCTTGTCCCTGCCTCCCAAGCAGCCTGCACACCCATTGCTCTATCAGCACTGAGTGGCCATCTGAGGCTTGAGATTTACTGAGGTTTATTGAGGTTTATTCCCAGTGAGACCTGCCTCACATCCCCACGTAATTCCCTGTAGGCATGCAGCCTTGGAAGAGTTATTTAAAATACGAGCCAGGCTATTCCCATTCTAATATAGCAATATTTATTCCCCAGGGTCGTTTTCAGGATTTGATCAAACAATTAGTGCAGTGCCCAGGTGTACTGCTCTTCAATCAAGGATTTCTATTATCACTGGTGCTCTCATTGCACCAAGATTCCTCAGTGTTTCTCAGCAGCATGACCACTGATGGTCTGTCAGCACTGCCCTCCTTGTGGTTAGACCTGTCCCAGCCCTCTGGACCCACCCTCACTGCAGCCTCTCTCTCACTAGTTACCTCCAGGCCCCTCAGGGAATCCGACGCTCGGCCCTAACAGAGGCTGCCCTCTGCCACCTCCCAGGCACTCTCCTCCCAGCAGGAGCAGCTGCGGGGTCCCCCTGGGCTTTTCTCTCCCTGGTGGAAGGAGAATCATGCTGGGTGCACTTGCCATCTTTTGTGCCCTCCTGTTTTCCGGTAGGTGCTGTCTCCCTCCCTGGTGCAGGATGGGTGAGACACCATCAGGCTCCTGCTGCCACCTCACCACTGTTCCCCTTCCAGGTGGCCACACAGTGATGAGGCTGGAGCAGCCAGCTGTAGTCGTGGCATGTGAGAGCACCTCAGCTACCCTGTCTTGCACAGCCAACACCAAGGTCAACTACATCCACTGGTACCGCCACCAGGAGGGAAAGTCCCTCCAGCGGATCCTCCATCTGACCATGGACCAATCTGTCGTCCACTGGGATTTGGTTGAGAAAGCAGAAAAAGTCACCGCCATAGGGGCCAAGGATGGTTATAGCTGTACCCTGTTAGTGTTGAAGCTGGAGAAGAGTGACGAGGACATGTACTACTGCGCTTTCTGGGAATACCACAGCCCTGTGATCTGACCAGGTGCCTGAGCAAAAAGGTCTCTGTCTCCCAAGGCGCTCCATGCCTGGCACCTTCCACTGGCTCTGGGTCACTGGGGTTGCCCTGGGGTCAGCCCTCAGCACCCTGCACTCCCCTAGCACTCCCTCCATTGGTCCACTGCACAGAACCCTGGAGGGCAAGGAGCCCCTGGTGTGCAGGCTGGTGCAGACCCAGGGAGCTGTCCATCTGGAAGGACTTCTCTGAAGATTGTCCAGTGCAGCATTTCTGAGGCATTTAGTGGGGAATCTGTGCTGCTCAATGCAGGAGCCACTAGCCACTAGCCAAATGTGGCTCCTGAGCTTCTGAAATGTAGCTAGTTCACTAGTCCAAGCTGAGAGGGGCTGCTTGTGTGACATACAAACCATTTTGTCAAAGACTACAAAAAGAAGATTAAATATCTCATTAATGATCTCTATAATGAGTGCATGCTTGAAATTACTTCAGATATCTTGGAATGCTAAATAAAAATGGTTCTAAGGTGAATTTTACTTCTTTTTTCCTTTTTTATATGTAACAGCCATACAATATTTAGTTTTGGCTCCTCATTTATTTACATTAAATAGCACCCCAGTACACCGGCAACTGAAAAATCTGACTATGCCCTGAAGAATGTGCAAATAAAATGTGGTGCAAGTAATGTCAAGGGTGACGGAATCTTTGGAGATTTACCACAAAATGGTTGAAACTGAGGTTGGACGTCACCTCCTGATTCCAGTTTCTAAGTTGCTGTTCTGCCCACTGCTTGTTACTTTGCAGTGGAAACTCAGTGAGCAGAAGCACAGTGAATGGTAGGACTAACTTCTCAGCACCCCCATGCACTGGCATGCCTGGTGCTCAACTCCTGTGGGGGGACATGATCCTCAGGCAGCATGATGCACCAACCCTGGGTGAGACCCGGAGCCCTCAGGCTTCCAATTCTCCTTGCATGTGACTCCATATGGAATTTGGGGGCCAGATTCCCCTGACTTCTGTTCTCTCATCTGTAAAACGAGGACATTTCATTGTTAAGATTACATGACTGGTTTCTGTATAAAGCAAAATTACACAAATAAGATATTATTATATTCACTACCTTCTCATAAAGGTAGTCAACTGATTCAAAAGAAAGAAAGAAAGAAAGAAAGAAAGAAAGAAAGAAAGAAAGAAAGAAAGAAAGAAAGAAAGAAAACAAAACTGGTATTATTGATCCTCTAGCCCCAAACAGGAAAACACCTGTTGTTGTATCTAGGGAAGAAGAAAAATCTCTCTGAGGAGGCCCAAGCTGAATTAAACCCATTTTCAATTGAAATTTCAAAGTCTACGTACAGCTTAGTTGCATTGCTAAACATGATGCCTGAAAGTCTACATGATCTCAAGGAAATTGGTCTCTAGGGTTCACGAACTCCTCATCTATCCCCCTGAGCATCTGTTTTTTGTAGTGGGAGATTTTTTTTTAAATTTTTTATTTTTTATAAACATATATTTTTATCCCCAGGGGTACAGGTGTGTGAATCGCCAGGTTTACACACTTCACAGCACTCACCAAAGCACATACCCTCCCCAATGTCCATAAACCCACCCCCTTTCTCCCCACCCCCCTCCCCCCCAGGAACCCTCAGTGGGAGATTTTTAGTTTAGACATGCTCTGTTTTGAAAGACCCCGACTAACACCCTGACTTTGTACTGAAGGCCTGGGTTGAGACTAACATCGCCAGCGTGTGCAGGAAGGGGAGGGTGTGGAGGGGCAGAAAGTTATGTTCACTCTGTTTGGGGGGGTCTTCCTTCATCTGTCTCCCCCATTTCCTATTACAACCAAACCTCTTCCTCTTGTTGCACCTTCTCAGTGCCTGACTCCACAGACAAATATCTCTGAGACCCAATATTACCATTTAGTTACAGAGAAATTTGCTAAGTATGAAGACTCATGAGACATCATTCCAAATCAGCTAAAATCCAAGTTGCCAACATGATTCTGTAGTGTCTTTGAGTTACACATAACTAAAAGGACAGTGGCCTTGTGCCTGGAGCAAACAACCCTGTGGTGCAGTGGAAGCAAGTCCAACTTTAGAGACATTTACTGCCCCTGCCCTTCTCCTCGTGGCTAAGGTGAGCTTCACCAAGGACACTCTGGTCACACACAGCAAAGGCAAGCCAGGCAAAGGCCAGTAAGCCCTCCTGTCCTAAGTAAACTTTTGCTAATTAAAGGGTCGTTTAAATGTCTGACACTGAAAGCTTCTTATTAGAGTGTAAGGCACTGAGTACAGTGGTGACTCCATTAATATCTGTTGAAGTGAAATTGATATTTTGACTATTAGAGAGGGTCTCACATTACCTCATGGGGTGGGGGATTTTGCGTAGATGAATGCTTGAAATATCCTGATGATTTGGGCTCAACTCATTTATTTCATTCCTGAGGTGGGTGAGACATAAGGTGTTTGAATAATTTGACCAACATTATGTTATCATATTAAAGCTGATTAAGAACACCTAACATATCAAGATTTCATAGTTACATTCCCCATTATCAAGTGACCATGCATGGTAGTACTCTATAAAAATTGATGTCTGTTACCTCAGAGTCACTTTGTGAAAATCACAGTTCTGAAAATGGCCTGGCACATCCAGAATTTCATGTTGACACTTTGGTGCTGGGTGCTCTTTATGTTCAGGTTCAGGAATGCGGCCCGGGGCAAGGAAAGGGCACAATTTCAGAGAGGTCACCTCTAAACTTGGGGTCGGCATAGTTTTTTCTATGTCTCTTCCACATTTCCTGAATTTTCACATAAAAACCTTGTATTGCTTTTGAATTTTGCTTTAAAATTTATTTGAAAAGGAATTCACATGATCCTTGGCCTCAGTCCCTCGGTGGTGGTGGATTTTATATGTATGTGTGTGTGTGTGTGTGTATATATATATATATATATATATATATATATATATATATATTTATTTTTAAAGATTTTATTTATTTGTCAGAGAGAGAGAGGGAGAGAGAGCGAGCACAGGCAGACAGAATGGCAGGCAGAGGCAGAGGGAGAAGCAGGCTCCCTGCCGAGCAAGGAGCCTGGTGTGGGACTCGATCCCAGGATGCTGGGATCATAACCTGAGCCAAAGGCAGCTGCTTAACCCAGGCATCCCGAGATATATATATATATATATATATATATACATATATATATATTATAATTTATTTTATTTTTTCAGTGTTCCAAGATTCATTTAGGTACCACACCCAGTGGTGTATTATATAGTCATGGTCAAGATTAAGTCTCCAGACCTTCCTGGCAAGAAGAAGAAGGAGCTACTTAAAGGTCAGGAGAACTGGAAGGAGAAGATGTCCAGCTATGCTTCAATAAAGTGCCAGGAGGTGCTGCTGCCAAGCTCAAGAACAGAGTTGTTCACAAATCCATCACCTGTGTTCTCACCATCATCAACCAGACTCAGAAAGAAAGCATCAGGAAATTCTACAAGAGTAAGAAGTACAAGCCCAAGATAGGGATCTACAGCCCAAGAAGACATACACCCGGCTGCTGGCTGAACAAGCAGATAGAGAACCTGAGGACCAAGAAGCAGCTGTGGAAGGGATAGCTGTCCTGGCAGCCGAGGGACACAGTCAGGCCCTGAGGACCAGCGTCCATGAAACACAGGCAAACTGGGGAAAAAAAAAAAATCATTCAAGTAAATTCTTTTTTTTTTTTTTTTGTAGGGACTAGCACACCCTTTTAATATGTTTTTAAATATTTTTAAGGTTTAAAAAGTGTTTAAAGTTTGTAGTTCCTAGTAGGAAAACATTATCTGAATGAATACTCTAATGGCAAACCATTGTAGAATGTTTCAGTTGCATGGGAAGCAGAGGGGTAGGGATTCTCTTCACAGCACCCCAGCTTTCTTCATGAGAAGGTCAGAGATACACTGGTTTGTATTATTGCGACATCCATTAGGTGATCGAAGCTGCTTTTGCTTCAGCAAGGGCTTTATTTGTCAGAGGGCATTATGCTTGTCCTCCAAATTTGGCTGACAATTTACTGATGAGATTCATAACCTTTGGGTTGCTCTGATATTTTGACATATTCGCTGGGTTCTGGGCCACATCCTGGAAGGCCACCATAACTTCTGGATCCTGCATGGTTGCAAGAACTCCCGGATCATGAAGAATTTCATTGAGCCCAGGCATTCCTGCCATCCCAGGCATCCCCCCTGCCATTCCAGGCATTCCCCCAGGAAAGCCACCTGGGAAAGAGCCATACTGAGCTCCTGATTGTTGTCTGGCTTCTTCCTCCCTCTGGGCTCTCTCATGTTCTTCCCGAGCCTTCTTAACCCTTTCTTTCTTTCTTTGATCTCTCACTCTTCACGTTTTTGCTCATATTTTCTCCGATGTTCAGCAATTTTCTGGGCCCTCGGTTGAACTTCTTTCAGCATTGCACTAGCATCTCCATCATAATCCAGTTTACAAGCAAGGGCAAGATCGTGTGCTGCTTCTTCCCAATGGCCCAGAAGTCTATGTGATTTCCCACGCCACTTAAAAGGCTGAGCTGAATCAGAATTTATTTCAATAGCTCTGCCACAGTCTCGAATGGCAGCATTTGACTTCTGTAATTTGATGAAGACACTAGCTCTCTTGGCATACAGAATGGCCAAGCGAGGATTTAGTTTGATGGCATCTGTGAACAAGTCAATGGCTTTCTGTAGTTCACCATCATTTAGGGCATCAATGGCAGCCACTTTTTTTTATCATTTGCCTGATCCATCATTTCCTCGGTTATCTCTACATTTTCATCTCCCATTTCTTGAGGAGCATCGGTGTCTGGTTCAATCACAACTTCATTGTCAATTTCTAGATCACTCTCCTCACTTGATGGTTCATCTGTCTTTATGTTTTCCTCTGCCTTCTTACTATCTGGTTTTTCTTCCTTGATACTGTCTTCTGATTTCGTTTTATGAGTGGCAGGTGGTATTTTACCCCCCCCCACGCTCTCCACCCACTCCTGCAGGAAACGCATTTCCTTGGTGTGCAGAATGCTCGGATCCTGCTTACACATTTTCGAAAGCCTGAAGTTCGCTCACTTTGCGCGGGTCCATGGTCCAGAGGCAGTGGCAGGCGTCAGGCGCGGCTGAGGTTATGACCCGATTCCAGGCGTGGGTACTAGCTCAGTATGATCCTGTGGAAGGGGTCATTCTTCCACAGAATCACTACATTCTTCTTCTTTTTTTTTTAAATTTTATTTGTTTATTTGACAGAGAGAGATCACAAGTAGGCCGAGAGGCAGGCAGAGAGAGAGGAAGGGAAGCAGGCTCCCTGCTGAGCAGAGAGCCCAATGCGGTGCTTGATCCCAGAACCCCAGGATCATGACCTGAGCCAAAGGCAGAGGCTTAACACACTGAGCCACCCAGGCGCCCCTCACTACATTCTTAATACTAAGAATCACTGCATATTTTTGAGCACTTAGGCACAACATGTCAGATTTGATGGTCAGGAAGGCCTGTAATTGGCTCTGTCCTGATCACTTTTCTCCCCTTTTCTCAAACAACCTTGGTTTCTTTTACAAATTTTCTATCCTGATTCCCATTGACTCTCTGCCAAGTTAGAGACAAGGTTCACCCTTGAGAGAGCTCAGAGTAGCTTCTGGGAAGTGTTTTTTCCTCTGTGTAGGACAGATATCAGGTACGATAGAGAGGATCACAAATATCCAGGCTTCTTATTAACACTGTAGTATAATGTCCTTGCTTTCTTTAAGTCTCTTTTCTCCACATGAAGGTGCAGGAATGAGATCCTCTCAAGCAGAATGGCAGGCAGTTTTTAGGCAACCATAATTTCTTTAGCAAAGTTGTTTGGCACTTTCATTGCCTGAACACATGACCTCCTAATTTCAAGGAATGTTGCTAGAAAATCATTTTCACTTGAAGATTGAGAAAAGATAAAATTTCAATTAGTATTCCATTATATATATATATATGTCTACTACATCTTCTTTATCCATTCATCTGTTGGTGGACATTGGGGAGGTGAATGCCGTGAAGTGTGTAAGCCTGACGATCCACAGACCTATACCCCTAGGGCTAATAATACATTATATGTTAATTTTAAAAATTAAAAAAAAAAGAATCACTACTAGATTAACCAATACATAAAGCTTGCCACAGACTCTTCTTAAAACTCATAAAAAATATATAAGGTAACTAGAAATACAATTTAATAAAATACATGCAAAAATGTAATGGAGAAATTAATAATTTATCCAAAGATATAAATGAAGACTTAAAAACCTGGAGAGCTATATTTAGGAATAGAAAGAATCAGGAACAATAGCAATTATCATCTCTTAAAGTATAAATTAATGGAATTCTAACAAAATCACATTTTTTGTAGAAATTCAAAGGTTATCATAAATTTTACCAACTTCAGTTATATCTGGTCACCTGTAGAGACAGATGTAAAGAGAAAGGGGTAGAAAGTGTGTCTTTGTTTATATCTATAATATTTCATTTATTTAAAAAGAGACCTACTTTTGAACATTTAGCATTAAGTGAGAAATAAATCTGTATTGTGTTAAAAAAAAATCTCAATTAGGACTCTGTGTGTCCCCTTCTTTGCGGACACAGATTTCTCTCCCAAGTACATTTTCTTTCATTCCTGAGGTGGGTGAAACACAATGAACTTGACCAACATGGATTCCAAGGGGCAAAATTCTCTGAAATTTTCTGTTTTTTTTTTTTTTTTTTTAAACCAAGAGTCAGCACTCCATGTTTTTCTACTGTGCTCTCTGCACCCTGGGGCTAACCTCTATGGATTCCACTAATGAGCATCTTTGCTCTGATTTCTATTGACTATTAGCCAATTGAAACTGAAGTTCAAAGAACCATCCCCATGTCACCTGACATAAACATTGCCTCTTGGGCATTAGATTTAGCCTGTGGATCCAGGGACCGGGGAAAAAAGAAACAAATTTCTCCAGTGGGTATCTGGTATGAAAGGAAATGGCCACTCCCACCTACACCTCTTGGTTCCTGAGCATAAACCTATGGCTCTGGGGTAGATGGCACCATGTGTTGGACCTAGAAAGGTTTCAGCCAACCCAAAGTCACTTGTCATAGAAGGAGCACTGAGCTTACTCTGTTCTCATTTCCCAGTCTCCCACTGATGCTCTCACTGACCGCTTCCAACAACAACCAGAAGATAAGGAAGACCATAGGTGCAGTCCATGAGGGTCTGTCTAGTAATGCCCAAGGCAAAGTAAAGAGAGGTGGACAGTCCATCTGCAGCAGAAAAATGAAGAAATCAAGCAGATGGTCAGATAAGTGGTTTTGCTTGTCCCCAGATTAATAACACATTTGGGGAAGGAGGGGAAAGATAGATTATATCTAAATTGATTCATTTCACTTTCCACAAAGCCACCAAGGTCCCATTTCTAACAGAACAGGATGTGCCCTGTTCCTTCTGTAACAAAACAGGAAGCAGGACAAGTGTTGAGAGATTATTGTTAATTCTATGCTTTTCTATTTGATGAACTAAGAAAAGAGCAAGTAGATTATTTGTAATGCTTTTGTTCTTTGGTTAAATAATGGATTCTCTGGTATTTGTTGACTTGTTAAGTAAATCATCAACGCATAAGTCAAATAAAATAAATGACATAAAAGAGATATATAAATGATCATAGTGTTTTATGAACCAATATTATGATAAATCCAATTTTGTGTTCTTGATGTTCTTTAATACAATAAACAAGTATATAACAGTGAAATAACCCCAACTCTTATTAAATAATTGAGACTGCAGAAATACCTGCCACTTTTATAATGTCAACAAAATTCAGCCTCTCACATTAGTTATAATTGATTTATCCTTTCTGACCTTCCTCAATCTACTTTCCTGCTATCTGTGAGTCAAATTTTAATTGTTTCAGTCACAAGTCAATAATTCCTAGCTACTATAGTTCTGTTGCCTTTATTTTTCAACTTCTAAATTGAGGTTACAAAATAATTACCAAAAACCTGCAGTTATATTCTGAAAATGGTAGAATTAGAATTTGCAGTTCATGGGTCAACAAATTTCTCTGAGTTTACTCCTTATCTTTGCTCAGCCAAATCAAAACAAAGAATTAAGTGGTTTCTGTGTATAGCGGTAAATGTGCAGACAGGATTTTAGGGAGCTGAGTTCCATATGAAAATGAGAAATATAATGTAATGTTCTGATAAGAACATAATGAAAGCTATTGCTAATTGAGTATTCCTTATCTACTAGACACTATATTAAATACTCTATATACTCTCTGTTACATAATCCTAATAACAATACTTTGAGATAGCCATAGAAGGTGTAGATAAGACACAGTTAGGGGTCCACTCTGATGAGGATTCCTCACGGAAGCCCATTGGTTGATGTTTGAAAGACAAAACAGCAGCCCTGGCTAAAATGGTCAAGTTATGCTCCCTTCCTCTACAGCACACCAGGAGGACCTAGCAGGGGGAGAGGGGCAATAGATGTCAGTCCCTGAAATCTTATTGCATTTACATAGTTGAGGACACTGAGTGTTAGATAGCCAATAAATCGTGCTAATAACATGAGAAATTGGAGTTAAAAGCAGTGGGGGCCCTTAACCATATTAAATAAACTGACAGCTGTTGGGGGGGATGAGGGGATGGACTAACTAGGAAGGCACTTGTGATGAGCACTGGGTGGTATATGCAACTGATGAATCACTAAATTCTACCCCTGAAACTAATAATACACTTTATGTTAACTAAATTGATTTAAATTAATATTTTTTTTAAAAAGCAGTAAAGAAATAAGTTTGACTTGCAGCTCCACCATTTACTACCTGCATTCATCATAAAAATCTGTAAATAAACTTATTTGGAAGAAAGAATTGATGCTTAGAGAAGAAGAGATATGTTTCTAAATACATAGTCCATGCTTTTTTTTTATTTCAGTTTTTCTCCCCAGATATTTTTATTTTATTTTTATTTTATTTTTTATTATTATTTTTTTAATTTAATTTTTTTTTAGATTTTTTATTTTTTATAAACATGTATTTTTATCCCCAGGGGTACAGGTCTGTGAATCAGCACTCACCAAAGCACATACCCTCCCCAATGTCCATAACCCCATCCCCCCTTCTCCCATCCCCCCTTCCCCCAGCAACCCTCAATTTGTTTTGTAAGGTTAAGTGTCACTTACGGTTTGTATCGCTCCCAATCCCATTTGTTTCATTGATTCTTCTCCTACCCACTTAAGCCCCCATGTTGCATCACCACTTCCTCATATCAGGGAGATCATATGATAGTTGTCTTTCTCTGCTTGACTTATTTCGCTGAGCATGATACGCTCTAGTTCCATCCATGTTGTTGCAAATGGCAAGATTTCATTTCTTTTGATGGCTGCATAGTATTCCATTGTGTATATATACCACATCTTCTTGATCCATTCATCTGTTGATGGACATCTAGGTTCTTTCCATAGTTTGGCTATTGTGGACATTGCTGCTATAAACATTCGGGTGCATGTGTCCCTTTGGATCACTACATTTGTATCTTTAGGGTAAATACCCAGTAGTGCCATTGCTGGGTCATAGGGCAGTTCTATTTTCAACATTTTGAGGAACCTCCATGCTGTTTTCCAGAGTGGCTGCACCAGCTTGCATTCCCACCAACAGTGTAGGAGGGTTCCCCTTTCTCCGCATCCTCGCCAGCATCTGTCATTTCCTGACTTGTTGATTTTAGCCATTCTGACTGGTGTGAGGTGATATCTCATTGTGGTTTTGATTTGTATTTCCCTGATGCCGAGTGATATGGAGCACTTTTTCATGTGTCTGTTGGCCATCTGGATGTTTTCTTTGCAGAAATGTCTGTTCATGTCCTCTGCCCATTTCTTGATTGGATTATTTTTCTTGTACTATTTTATTTAATCCTCTCTGTAGCCCCATGTGACAACTATTATGATTAATTTCCACTTGACAAAAGAAGACAGTGGAAAAAAGAAGTGACTCATGCAAAGAAACAGAGCCTGTAAATATGAGAACACATATAAGTAAGAGTTGTTCCTTGAAGAAAATATGAGAAAAATGAGATATGAAAATAACAATACCAGACACCCATCATTTAGCGTTGCTTTGATTTTTTTTTTTACATATTTACAAATAGAAAAAAAGTGCTTGGAATTTTATATATAAATGCATATTTATATATAAATTTACATATAAATGTGCATTTGCGTACTTGGCCTCATATTTTCTTTATTTGGTTAACTTATTATTGTAAGAAATATTGGAATTCTTTAAATTATCTATGAGCAGATTATTTTTAAGTGCCAGAGTTAATTAAACACCCTCCTTCACCACTTAACCCATTTAGTTTTGAAACCCATTTATGTTTTGAAAATTTATCAGATCCTTAAAATGTTACTGTGTATGTTTTTAATGACCTATGAAAATAAGTACCCTCCTATACTACTTACTCCTTTGGATGGTGGCTGAGTTATTTAATTATTTCATATCTGAGTTTCTGTATCTGTAATTGCTGCAATAAATATTTTTCAGGAATTTAATTATGTTATTACTCTAAAAATGATAATGAACATAATGTACATTCTCTGCCTGGCAGTAATAGTGTTTTTTTATATTTTCAAGTTATATTTTTATTATTACTGAAAAATGGAAAAATGACTTTGTTGAATAGTATTTTAATTGTGGGGTGCCTGGGTGGCTCATTAGGTTAGTGTCTGACTCTTGATTTCGGCTCAGGTCATGATCTCAAGAATTGTGAGATCCATTCCTCATGTCGGACTCCACACTGCATTCTCTCTCTCCCTCTCTTTCTGCCCCTTCCTTTTCTGCCCTTAGTCCATGTACAAGATTTTGACCACTCTCCTTGTTGTTGATCTATGATATATTCTGCTAAAGCAAGATCACAATACAGAGAAGATACATGATTTTCCTTACCCCTTTCTCCTCCACTAGCAGGTAGGAAGTCTTTCAGATGTCTGCCTGCTGTGACCCTTTTGCCCTTGCTTCTTGAGTGACTGGTCATTCTTTCCTGACCAGGCTCTGCTGGGCTGGGCAGCAGGAGTGGGACCACCTGTGTTTATCGGCAAATGCCAGAATATATTCTGTAAAGTTAACAAACATTGAGGGAATTCAAAGTGACTTAATAGCGCAATCAAAAAAGCATGGACTAGGCGATTCTCACAGACCTGTACCCCTGGGGATAAAAATATATGTTTATAAAAAATAAAAAAATTAAAATATATATATATATGTTTATAAAAAATAAAAAATTAAATAAAAAGGAAAAAAAGAAAATGTTTTAAAACAATATTTGATAAATTGCAAGTCCACAACGAATATTAGATGTATAGTAGTTATAAAGCTTATTACTAGGTATGAAATACAACACTTCTTTGAAAATGATCATGCCTGTGACATGCTTATAAGACAGTTGCAAAGCTCAGGGCAAGTAGAAGTTGATTTCCAGAGACTGCTCTGACCCCTGTATTCCCAGCAACTGCAGCCTAGTCCCTTCTTGGAAGTACCTAAATTGCAAATAAAATTTAATTTCTTTGAGTCCTAATCTGCCTGGTGACATCTCAGTTAACTTTAGAAAACACAAAATACTCTGCTGCTTGTGTACATATTCAGTAATGTCAATGAGATATTTCAGTGTCCGGTTGTTGTTGTTGTTGTTGTTTGGTTTGGTTTGTTTTGTTTTTAAAGATTTTATTTATGTATTTGACAGAGAGAGATGACAAGCAGGCAGAGAGGCCGGCAGAGAGAGAGGGGAAGCAGGCTCCCCACTGAGCAGAGAGCCTGATGTGGGGCTCGATCCCAGGACCCTGAGATCATGACCTGACCTGAAGGCAGTGGCTTTAACCCACTGAGCCACCCAGGCACCCCCCGGTTGTTGTTTTGTTGTGCTGTGTTATAAAAAGTAAAGGTCAGATATTCTATTTGAGTTTTGAATCAACTACAAATCAGACAGACAGACATAGGGGTTGAACCCAGCAGGCATGTCCTCACTTTTCTGCAGTACAGGATTCCAAGGGAGATGGCTAAGTGGGTGTGAGAATTATCCTATCCTGGACTAGATGGGCACATTCACACCAGGAATTCTTTCCAGACTGAGAGCCTTCTTACCCCATCTGCCCAGCACTCACAGGGCACAGGAAGCCCCAGACCTGCTCAGATCTGCGGCTGATCATGAACAACCCCAGGGAACTATCTAGGTTACCACTTCTTCTGAGAAACCTGAACCAGCTCCACCCTCCAGACCTGACAAGTCCTGCTAACAGGGACCTCACTTCTTACCTTGTCACTGGGGAGCCAGCCAGGCCAACGGGATGCCACTGCTAGAAGCTGTCATCTTCTCATCCCTCTGGGCCTGTGAGTTGTCCCCCAGTCACTTCAGTCAGTAGAGGAGACTGAAGAAATTGCTTCCATGTAATTTTTTCATGGGAATTTCTCTTTTTGGTTGCAGTTGGCCTTGGGCAGGCGACATTGAAGCAACATGAAATAACAGTTTCCAGAGCAAGAGATAAGAGTGCCCACATATCATGCAACGTGTCTGCTAAGAACTTCAACAGTGAAACCATATACTGGTACCGGCAGAAACCAGATCAGGAGATAGAATATCTAACAGATGTCATAACAGACCGTGTTCAAGTTCCCTTAGACGGGAAGAACAACAAATTTGAGGCAAGTAAAAACACTCATACTTCCACTTCAACACTGAAAATAAATTTCCTAGAGAAAGAAGATGAGGCCATTTACTACTGTGGCAGCTGGAATTGGATCCACAGCATCACAGTTGCCAAGAGAAGCTGTGCAAGAACCCTCTTCAGGTCTGACCCACCCACATCCTTCTCAATATGGGCAACTGCAGAGGTTGCACAGCTGGGTGCCCAGCCTGAGTCTTGCCCTCTGCAGTATTTCCTGAACTTTATATGAAGACATCATAGATTCTGCTCAGACAGTGAGCCCCATGTAATATCAGCAATTATGGTCCAAATTATAGCAATCTGACACTATTTCCCATTAAATTCAACTGTCTGGAAACTATGAAAATACAGCATGGATGGGTCAGAAAAAAATCCATTTGTCTGTTATTTCAGGGAAGACAGGGAAGTCTAGTATCTGAATGGTTCAGAATGAAGACAGAAAGGGGTACGTACACATTTAACATAAATATTTCTGGTTATTATTACTTACTGATGTTATTCATGGACATTACAGTTCTTTAGTGGTGTTATAATCTGTCAGATGTAAAAATTGTATGTCTTTTATTAGTGTCTGAGGCCATCCTGAAGGAATCCAATGACCATTAAATCTCAAAGAAAACAATCAGCTATTTTGAGTATAGGAGAGACCAACATATAAATCCTGTATCCTAGAGGTAGAAGTGGCACATAACTCCAGGTTCAGGGATCAGTGCTGGGATAAAACCAGCACTGCCCCACTGGAAGAGGCCCCTGAGCACCTCAGGCATCTCCAGCATGGCGGATATGCCTCTAACTTTGTTAGAGGTTCTACAAAGGGTTCTACAAAGAAACCAAAGATCCTGAATAAGAATCAGATGGTTAAAAAGAAAGATAATACACACTCCCTACATCCCTAAAGAAAAAAAAAGTAATGTCCTCACAAATTAATAAAATAAAAGATAATTTTTGAGAATTGAGTTTTGTGATTAGTAACTGGTTGGCTGTGAGATTTCAAAAATAGGGAAACAGTGTAATGTGTGAAAATGTAAAAGTCCCCTTGAGTCTACTTTCAAAGGATGAGGAAAACCTTTACTTCACAAAAAATTTGTTGGATACCTCTAGTTTCTGAGATCGTGACATTCTCTGTTTCTCTTTCTAAGAATCAGCTGGTGTGATCAAATGCAGAGACATTATGGAAGCAGAATGAATTACTCTCACAACAGAGTCAGCCCCTTTCCACAGGTGAACTCGGGATCTTGTGTCCCACACCCTGTCATCATGATTCCTGACTGGGGTAGGTCTCAGCGGGAGGAACCTGAGGGTCTGGGTCTCAACAGGGCCTCACCTGTCCTCTAAGATGTCTACAGAAACAAAGTAAGAAGACCCCTGAGAGGAATATAGAGCAAGTAAACATGAACCCTTTCCAGGGAGGAGTAAATGAAAGAGGGATTAAGGTTTTCACAGTATGTGCTAAATACTTTACACAGATTATTTGATTAAACCAATAGAGCAGTACAGAACTGCATTGAAGTGGGCACATGGGGACTCATCTCAGGAGATGCAGCTACCCTGACTTTTCAACACACAATAACGGGGAAACACTACAGTGATGAACAGGAGGGAAGAGGGCTCCTTACCTATGAGGTTTTGAAGTGTCAAAGTACTATGGAGCCCTTAAAAACAAGTTTTTTTGCCAATTATAAGTAAACAAGCATAATCACCACATATTAGCAAGGAAAACGTCAAATACAGAAATGGTTTACATATAGTAAACTCTCCAGTGCATAAAAAGAACAATGCAAAGGAATTCTTTAAAGAGTGGATGTTCCTGGAAGGATAGGCATTTTTAATTCTTCTTGATGCATGTACAGATTTTGTACATTTTATCAAAAAGCTTCTGTTATGTATACATAACATCCAATATTTTATTGATTTATACATTTAATAATGAGATTGTTCATGTAACAATATAGACTAAATCTATACTTAGAAGATATTTAATATTATTATATACTTACCATTTTCTGTGGAATAATATTATATTATTACACTGTATCCCCCAGGGTGGGGGAGGGGAGGGACTGAAACACTACAATTAATCATAATGTTTACCATGGAACAGGAAGTCAGCAAACTGTGTCTATACCTAGCAGCCCCCAGTTTTGTAAATAAAGTTTTACTGAAACACAACTTTGTCCATATGTTTACAAATTATCTATAGCTGCTTTTGTACTACAATGGCAGAATTGAGTAGTTGCAACAGAGACCCACAAAGCCCAAAATGTTACCATTTAGCCCTCTACAGAAAACATTTGCCAGTCACGGCTCTATGATACACTGAGAGTGACACTGATTGTTATTTTAGGTTTCCCTATTTCTCAGTGTTCCTTCAATGACCCTTTACTACATATCCACCTTTCCCATATTGGCTGTCTTACTCTGGATAAATTGCATAATGTATCTCTGATTCACTTTTCTTATTTTAAAATGGAATATGTATTAACTTTAAGGAGGTGTCAGGAAGAGTAATGTCAATAATATATATAAAGCTCTTACAAGTGCTTGGAGCATGTCTAACGCTCACCATATTGAGACATTGCATTGCTTATATGGGTTATTATGGCATATTTGAAAATGAAATTATTTAGATCCGTATTCCAAATCCTTGATACTCAAAGTTTCATTCATGGACCAACAACATCCACTTCACCTAGGATCTTGTTACAAAGGCAGAAATTCAAACCTCAACGAGCGCTACTGAGTGATAATCTCATTTCGCAAGGTTCCCACAAAGAAAAGCAGGCACGGAAAAGGGGTCCCGCCTTGAAAGGAAACCAACCTGTGAGAGGATTTTTCACACCCTGGAAGGAGCCCTCCACCCTTTCCCACGTGAACAACCACCAAATAGGTAGATGAGTTTGTGAACAAAAAACCTGATTGGGTGACGGGAGCATGGAGTGTTCGTCAGATAAAAACAGTTCACCAATGAGGCCATAAAAACCCCTACACTTAGAAACTTTGGGGTGGGGGTGGGCAACTCTCACAGGGCCCCTCCCATTGGGGAGTTTATGTACTATGGCTCAATAAACTTTGCTTTGCTGCCCACCACTCTTCTTTCATCTGATCTACTTCTTCATTCTTTGAAGCAGCATGACCAAGAACTGTGGCCACTCAAGGAAAAGAAGTTCTGCAACACCCAGACAACCTACACAGATCCTCCTCTCAGGTTTGTACCCACCTGCATCCTTCCCTACATGAGCACCAGGAGCAGCTCCTCAACTTGTTCTCAGGGCTGGGCTCCATTTCCCAGGACTTCTTCCTCAACCTCTGAAAACCTGGATTATCTTCACACATTAGGACCTACAGAAACCTAGTCATGTACTCTTTTTTTCTTAACTGTCCAGAGATTACCTGAATGTTTAACATTGCTCAGATCCAAAGAGGAAATCACTGAGTGTCAGGAAACACCTTGCTAATATTACACACGTGTATATAATCATCACAACATTCTATAATGTAATATTCATTTTGCCCATTGTAATATGAGTAATTTGAGACTTAGAAAGATGAAATAACCTTCAAATCCTTCATCCCCACTTTCTTCCTCTCCATCAGGTCTTCTGAAGCAGTTTAGCTTTTATTTGCTCTGTATGTACTGGGGGAGAACATGGACAGGAGCTCACAGCCTCTTCTACAGTAAGGATTATAGATCATTCCACACTGTAGATCAGGGGACAGCCCCAGCAACCCACTTTCTTCGCACAAGCCTTGGATCCTCCAAGGCAGGGAGGGGACACAAGTGTTCACACAGACCTTTTCCCCCAGGGTTCTGCTGTGAGCCTAGGGAGGATTGTAGGGGCCATTTAGTCAGAGCTACTGTTCTTTCTCAGGTACTATGCTAAATGCCTTGAAATAGTCTCTCTCAGGGCACCTGGGTGGCTCAGTGGGTTAAAGCCTCTGCCTTTGGCTCTGGTCATGATCCCAGGGTCCTGGGATCAAGCCTCACATCAGGCTCTCTGCTCAGCAGGGAGCCTGCTTTCTCCTCTCTCTCTCTGCCTGCCTCTCTGCCTAACTTGTGATCTCTGTCTGTCAAATGAATAAATAAAATCTTTAAAAAAAAAAAAGAAAAGAAATAGTCTCTCTCATCCTGTGACAATACTGTGACACTGGTACTATCATGATTCACATTTTACAGATGAGCAGACAAAAGCAAAAGACGTTGTTTACTTTGTGGTCACAGAGTTACCGAATGGGATGGAGGGCTGGTTTCTGGATTCAGTGTCTGTCCTCGTACTGGGTACTGTCCTGCCTCTGAAGCACGAACAGTAGAAATGGCTTCTCCTCTGTGGTTCCTACAGCCAAAGAGAAGACAAACTGTTATTCATAAAATAATTATTGACACAAATAGATGACTATTCTTTGCTGAGTCTGAATAAATATAAGTACATTGGCTGATTGGACTTTTAAATTATAAAACAACAATAAAATATAATGGCAAACAATAAAACAGTATAAAAAATAACAAAATATTTTTTTAAAAACATAGCATAGTATTTTCAATCCTTTTTTTTAATAATAGAAAAGAAATAAATAAATACGCCCTTTTTCTTTTGACCATTTATAATAGGACACATGCCTCTGGCATTCCTGGAACACAACCATGCCTATTCATTCTATAACTGTCTATGACTGCTTTTGAGCTAAATGGCAGAGGTAACTAATCACAACAGTGGCCTTTAAGCAAAAAAGCCTAAATAAAATATAAAATATTGTTCATCTGACTCTGTACAAAATAAATATATATTTGCCAGCCTCTGCAATGCAACACAAAGTTAAGGAATGAATTGGTAACTATAACTAAAATTCAAGATGCAATAAGAAAAAAAAATTGATAAATTATACTACATGAAAATGAAAAAATAAAAGCCAACATAACAAAAAATAGCATGTTAAACCAAAGGACAAATGACAAGTCACTAGGAAATAGATGCAATTTGTAGAGCACATAAAAACCAACTATCCTCGATACAAAAAATACATTTAAAAAATGGAGGTAAAACGTTTAAAATATCCTGTAGGAAAGTGACAAAAGACATGAAAAGCCAACTTATGAAGAGAAATATAAAAATAGCCCTTAAACATATTAAAAATGCTCCACTTCACTTATAAGATAAAGATCAATTAAAACTACATTGAGATATAATTTCTCACCCATGAGATTGGCAACAATTTAAAAGTTTGACAATACATTCCATTGGTGAAGCTGCGGGGGGAAGCAGACACTCATATATTGAAAGTAAGGATGCAAAATACAATCATTTTGTGGGGATATTTGGAAATAGCTACCAAAAGTTCATTTGCATTTACCTTTCAACCTAATAAAAACACCTTTAGAAATTTACTCTAAAGACACAACTTTCAAAAATGTGAAAATATACATGGAATTTCATTATGTAACTGCGAAATGTTGGAAGTGACATAAATATCCAAACACAGCAAGATTGGTTGAATAAATGATGGCACGTGCACATAATGGAGGACAATATACAATAAAGTAGAATGTGACATGTAAAATCAATTGCAATTATATTGGCAATTCACAACTGGAAAGTGAAACTTTAAAAAAGCATCATTTACAATAGTAACAGCAACAATATTAAAAAAAAAACACCTCTATAATAGTTAGAGGTGAAATTTAACCAAAAAATGGGAAGGATTTGTATGCTAAAAACAATAAAACTTTACTGACAGGAGTCAAAGAAGAACTAAATATATCTAGAGATATGCCATATGTAGTTAGGAGGTCAAACATTCTCCAAACTGATAAATACATTCAATGTAATCCCAATTAAAATTCCACAAAAACTTTTCATAGAAATCAGTTAGCTTTTTGCAAAATTTATATGGCAAGACAAAGAACATAGTATTGCCAAAATGTTTTGAAAAGAGTCTTTTTGGAAACACTTACCGTTAAGCTATTATAGTGGGGTATTGGTGAAAATGTAGATACATAGATAGGAACAAAATCCAGAAATAGGGCAACACGTAAGTGATTAACTAATTCTTAACAAAGATGCCACAGAAATCCAATGGACAAAGAATAGGCCTTTCTACAACTGACTATGAAACAATTGTTTATGTATGTAAAAAAATACTAAACTACAACCCATATCAAACATCACATACACAAATTAACTAAAAATGTATTCTAGGTCTAAAAGTAAAAACAAAACAATAAACTTCTAGATGAACATTTGGAGAAAATCTTTGTGACCTTGGGTTAGGTAAAAATTTCTCATATAGGACACAAAAAGCAAGAATCATAAAAGAAATCTTTGATAAACTGCACTTCCTCAAAATTAACATTTCTGTTTTTCTCAAGACTGAAAATGGAAGGAAAATAGAAAATTCCAAGAAAATGGATAGAAAAGAATCAGATTCAAGGAAAATATTCTCCAAAAACATATCAAAGACTGATGTCCAGAATAGGGAGAAGTCCCAAGACTCAGTAATAAGAAAAGAAATCCAGTTTAAAAAATGGAAAGCAATATAATGGGCCTTTGGGCAGAACCCAACTGAAATTTACTCCTTCTTTTGATAGAAAACAAAGAAACACAAAGAAAAACAAAATAGGAAAAAGGACCTACATGTGCTCAGAGATGTAAACAGCTGGAAATAGCAGGGTTCCCATCTTACAATAACATCCAAAAAAAGCAGGATGCACTGAAATTTGATACTTTGCTTGAACCCATCAGAGAACTAGGATTGCAGGGCTAATGACTTAAACAAAAACTGGAGACAGACGGGCACTTGCAGGGAGAAACAGGATGCTCACCTTGGACAGATGTTGTCAAACACATTCCACTGGTCACAGGATTAAAGTGGAGATTTTTAATGAAACAATAAGAGCAGAATATAGACCAGGGAAGAGTGTGAACACTGGAGGACCAAAATATGTGATACTTCCCATCAGCCTTTAAGCTTCTTCTCCAGGAACTCCATAAAATTCTTTCAGGGAAGATCAGGGACAATCCAGAGTAAGCTTCCCTGGGTGCTGCAGGAGGGGAACAACAGCTACAACTGCTAAATCCACCAATACCTAATCTACCCCATCACCACTGTAGAAAAAAGTGACTTCACCTGCAGCGGAAGGTACTGGTGGAATCCTGCTGCAGTTGAGGGAAGACAAAGAGGCGACCACCAGAACATCTCCTCTATATCCAAAGTAACAGTTTTCATCTGCTCAAGGATGGGCATCAGAACCATGGCCTGAAATAGGTGGGAACCTCCTGCAGCTGGGGGAGGGAGACAAGGACTTAAAGTGTTCTATCTCTGGGGGGCACCTGGGCAGGTCAGTTGGCTGAGTGCTGGGCTCTTACTTTGGTTCAGGTCGTGATCTCTGGATCCAGCTAGGTGTCAGGCTCCAGGCTCAGCAGGCAGCCTGCTTCAGATTCTCTTCTTCCCTCTCCCTCTGCCCCTCCCCCCACTCATGCTCTTTCTCTCTCTAAATAAATAAACAAAATCTTTTTGAAAATAAAATAAAATGTTCTACCTCTGGAAAGGAATACTTGCCAAAGCCATATCCTTAAGACCCAGTTTCACTGTCTCCAGTTAAAATTGAGACTTAATAAAAATATCAGAGTATGTCCCCTTCTTGACCTTTCACCCCCGTGCTGGGAAACCTGGAGTAAGTCACAGTGCAATACTATTGAGAGAACTTCTAGAGACCTTTCTTTGGGGAGTGGAACAAAGACTCAAAGACAAGTGAAGAGACAAAGATAAAGTACAACTGGAGAATTTTTAAGTGTCTGAACTCTGACAAAAAAATTTCAACCCTGATAACTTAGCAACAAAGACTTCAAATCCAGGCTAACTCCTGACTAGTAGCACAAACACCCACATAATGGCTAGCAGAAGGAAAGGAGTGCTCATTTTCAAGTACAAAATACACTCATCTCAGTATCTACTATACCTTACAACATGTCCAGCTTCCAACCAAAAATTTCAGAGGCATAAAACAGGTCAAAAATAAAGATAGTCTGAGACTATGAAGCAGTCATCATAACAGACTGAGATATGATACAGATGTAGGAACTATCGAAGAATTTAATATAAATATGATTAATATGTTAAAGGCTTTAATCTAATAGAAGAGGTAAATAGTATACAAGATCATCAGACAGATGATTTCAGCAGAGATATTTGAAGAATCAAAGGAAATGCAAAAAATAAAAAAAACACAGTAGCAGAGATGAAGAATGAGAGGCTCACCAGTGGATTTAAGAGATATAAGGAGAGAATTAGTTAACATAAAGATAGACCCACTAGAAATTACATAAACTTCAATGGAAGGACTAGAGATAGAGACAGAGAGAGAAGCAGATAACCTTAACCCCTAGACGAAGAAAACTCTTAGAACTCTCCCCCCTTTCTCCCGCTATCTGATTTGAACCAATAAAGGACCATAGTCCTTTAGTAAGAAATGGCTTCTTTACACTAATTATCAATCAATGATAACAATCACACAGTAACGAGAGCGATATACTGATAAACTGAGTTAGCAACCCTGTTTTGCAGGATGTTTTAGGGTAAATACTGTGGCTCCCTTTCTCTGCAGTCTATGGGTCTTAGCTGTGTGTTCAGAGCACCACTTCCTCCTAGTAAATCAGCCCTCAGATTTGCTCTGTGATCAGTTCAGTATTCAACTACCTCTCCTGACAAGTGCTGGCAAGATGCTGCTCCCATCACAGGTCATCCTGCTGGCCTCTCTGTGGATCTGTAAGTGGCTTTACCCATGGGAGATTTCACTGAGTGAAGAAAAGAAATAGAAAGCATGGACAATCAAGTCAGCCATTATGGGCAGAAGAAAGCCCCAGAGGTCATTCAACCCAGGCAGATAAATTCCACCATGACCTTGAATTATTTAGGGAAAAAAATGTAAATCCTAAACCCCTAGGTTTTCATTAATAGAAAAAAAATGTGTACTATTTTAAGGAATGTCAAAATTTTGCTAATTGTTATTTTTGTTTTCCTTTCAGATGCAGATGCAGACTTTTTAATAACGCAACTTGTACCATCCATTACCAAGAAACAAGGAAACACAGCATTTTTAGAATGCCACATAAAAGCAGGTGGCTTAAGGAATAATGTATATATTCACTGGTATCAACAGAAGCCAGACCAGCCTCTAAAACGAATTCTGTATATCTCCTCAAATGAAAATGTGGTCCACGAACAAGGGGTTAATGAGGAAAGATATGAAGCCAGGAAATGGCAGAGGGATTTGCCAGCGAGTCTTAGGATACACCGAGTTAATGAAGAAGACGCTGGGCTATATTACTGTGCCTGCTGGGATACACTGTATAGAAATGCTCCACTTCCACTGAACAAAAACCCTCCTACAACGCCACACCCCTGCAAACATATACATGCTCCTTTCTACCTCCCAGAGGGACCTGACTATTGTCTGGACTGAACATTTCTCCTACATCTGTGTCCTCAGCAAGGTCTGAGCTAGGACCCAAGCCCCCAATCTGTGTTGTTTCTTTTAGTCAGGTCACCTTATCATCTATTTACCTCTCTGGGGCCTAGTTTGGCTTTTGTTAGTGACATCACTGGTGTCCTAGTTAGTTTCCTTCTTTTACATCTATGAGAAGTTTCTGGGGAAGGAAGCTAAATCCAATAAGCAAAATGGTGTGCTGACTTTGAATGAATGAATGAATGAATGAATGAATGATGGAAGATATAAGGACTTTGAAGTAACATGGACTTGGGTTTGAACTCCTGCTCAGCCTCTTAACTGACAGCATGATCTAGGAAAGTTACTACATCTTTCTCATACTGTTGCTGGGGACTGAAGAAGGTTGCATGCAGGATAGGTCTAGCACAGGGTCAACACATCACCGTGTCCTTTCCCACTACAACTACACTGTTTCTCTGACCCATCTCAGCTAACATAGGAAGTCAGGAATTTTTAAAAGGCACATTTTACACTGTCTTCCCAATAGTAATAGAGTTTGCTTTATTTTGAAAAGCTAATAACTGTAACTAGGAAAAGAGTTGAGGGTAATAAACCAACGGATGTCTTTTCACCAAGAATTTTCTTCATTCACAGAAGAGTACAGAAACATCCTTGTGTCTAAAGCAAAAGCGGCAGCAATTGTGAATATTCACTACGCCTTGGAATTTTTTTTACAAACTACTGATCTACAGAATGTACATACTTCTGAATAAAGTTGTGGGATTATTATCTCATTTGTTATTACATAAAGTAATAAGACTTTTCTTCTTTTTTAAATTTATTTTTTATTTATTTTTGGCATAACAGTATTCATTATTTTTTCACCACACCCAGTGCTCCATGCAATCCGTGCCCTCTATAATACCCACCACCTGTTACCCCAACCTCCCAACCCCCTGCCACTTCAAACCCCTCAGATGTTTTTTTAGAGTCCATAGTCTCTCATGATTCACCTCCCCTTCCAATTTCCCCCAACTCCCTTTTCCTTTCTAACTCCCCTTGTCCTCCATGCTATTTGTTATGCTCCACAAATAAGTGAAACCATATGATAATTGACTCTCTCTACTTGACTTATTTCACTCAGCATAATCTCTTCCAGTCCCATCCATGTTGCTACAAAAGTTGGGTATTCATCCTTTCTGATGGAGGCATAATACTCCATAGTGAATATGGACCACACCTTCCTTATACATTCGTCCCCTGAAGGGCATCTTGGTTCTTTCCACAGTTTGGCGACCGTGGCCATTACTGCTATAAACATTGGGGTACAGATGGCCCTTCTTTTCACTACATCTGTATCTTTGGGGTAAATACCCAGTAGTGCAATTGCAGGGTCATAGGGAAGTTCTATTTTTAATTTCTTGAGGAATCTCCACACTATTCTCCAAAAAGGCTGCACCAACTTGCATTCCCACCAACAGTGGAAGAGGGTTCCCCTTCCTCCACATCCCTCCAACACATGTTGTTTCCTGTCTTGTTAATTTTGGCCATTCTAACTGGTGTAAGGTGATATCTCAATGTAGTTTTAATTTGAATCCCCCTGAGGGCTAGTGATGATGAACACTTTTTCATGTGTCTGATAGCCATTTGTATGTCTTCATTGGAGAAGTGTCTGTCCATATCTTCTGCCCATTTTTTGATATGATTGTCTGTTTTGTGTGTGTTGAGTTTGAGGAGTTTATTATAGATCCTGGATATCATCCTTTTGTCTGTATTGTCATTTGCAAATATCTTCTCCCATTCTGTGGGTTGCCTCTTTGTTTTTTTGACTGTTTCCTTTGCTGTGCAGAAGCTTCTGATTTTGATGAAGTCCCAAAAGTTTATTTTTGCTTGTGGCAGGATACAAAGTCAGTGTTCAGAAATCAGTGGCTTTCTTATACACTAACAATGAAAATACAGAAAGGGAAATTATTATTATTATTTTTTTAATTTTTTTATTTTTTATAAACATATATTTTTATCCCCAGGAGTAGAAAGGGAAATTAGAAAATTGATTCCATTTACTATAGCACCAAGAACCATAAGATACTTGGGAATAAACCGAACCAAAGAGGGAAAGGATCTGTACTTGAGGAACTACAGAACACTCATGAAAGAAACTGAAGAAGACACAAAAAGATGGAAGACCATTCCATGCTCTTGGATCGGAAGAATAAACATTGTTAAAATGCATATACTGCCTAGAGCAATCTATACTTTTAATGCCATTCCAATCAAAATTCCACCAGTATTCTTCAAAGAGCTGGAGCAAATAATCCAAAAATTTGTATGGAACCAGAAGAGACCCCGAATCGCTAAGGAAATGTTGAAAAACAAAAATAAAACTGGGGGCATCATGTTACCTTATTTCAAGCTTTATTACAAAGCTGTGATCACCTAGACAGCATGGTACTGGCATAAAAACAGACACATAGACCAGTGGAACAGAGTAGAGAGCCCAGATATGGACCCTCAACTCTATGGGCAAATAACCTTCGACAAAGCAGGAAAAAATATACAGTGGAAAAAAGACAGTCTCTTCAATAAATGGTGCTGGGAAAACTGGGCAGCTATAAGTAGAAGAATGAAACTAGACCTTCCTCTTACACTGTACACAAAGATAAACTCAAAATTGATAAAAGACCTCAATGTGAGACAGGAATCCATCAGAATCCTAGAGGAGAACATAGGCAGTAATCTCTTCGATATCAGCCACAGCAACTTCTTTCTTTCAAGACTTTTCTTCTAATTCTCATAATAGCCATATAGTTCCACACACTCTTCCAAAGTATGGTGGAAAATCTCTAAGTCTGAGTGAAGTAGAGCTCAAGGATAGGTGTGTTTGAAACAAAACCTAATGGACAAATGTGAGGATGTTGCTCCGAAGGGAAAGATAACAATGAATTATTATAACATAGGGTTTAGGTGAAGTCTTTGGTGATCTGGTAGTTCTTTACACCAGGAACATAATGAACAACACTCAGACAGATCTTACTGAGAAGGTCTTTCCTTGGTTCTAAAGCAAACCTTCCTCCCCCAGCCCTGCCTTTGATGAACAAGCGCTGCTACTGCCTCCCCAGTCCTGATTAATGCCCCCTTTTGGAGAGAATTCTAACTAGTCACTTTCAAATGCCAACCCTATGGATATATGGATCTTTGGCTTGGGTTTGTAGGTTGAATATACTCGTTTCTTCTCTTTTCACTGTTTTTATGTCTACTGCCAACCTGTTCAGGTATCTCTGACCTCACTCCATTGCATTTCAAATGGAGACACCGGAGTGAGAATCTTTCAGAATCAACTCGCCTTTACCTGAACACCAGACAGCACACTTCACATATATTGCAAGCAGTCTGGAGTTTCTCTCAAAAAGGTTATTGTCCACTGGTACCAGTGAAAATAGAAGAAATTATGCTGAGTGAAATAAGTCAAGCAGAGAGAGTCAATTATCACATGGTTTCACTTATTTGTGGAGCATAACAAATAGCATGGAGGACATGGGAAGTTAGAGAGGAGAAGGGAGTTGGGGGAAATTGGAAGGGGAGGTGAACCATGAGAGACTATGGACTCTGAAAAACAATCTGAGGAGTTTGAAGTGGCGGGGGGGGGGTGGGAGGTTGGGGTACCAGGTGGTGGGTAATATAGAGGGCACGGATTGCATGGAGCACTGGGTGTGGTGAAAAAATAATGTATACTGTTATGCTTAAAATAAATAAATTAATTAAATAAAAAGAAAATAGAAGAGCCCCTGAAATGAATCCTATATGGCTCCACCAATATTACCTGTAAGACTAGCCCCCATCCGGCTTAGACACAGATAAGAAAAACAACAGTCTTTTACCTGATAGTCAGTAAGGTCTTCATGTGCCATGAAGCCCCCTGATACTGTGTCTACTGGGATCTCACAGTATTGTAGAGTCAGAAGGGAACTGTATGAAATCATTTTCTATTACTAACCCTCAACTCCTTTCTCACTTGAGCAGCCCAGCAGACTGGGCTCTTCATAACAGGTTCATAAGCTGTGGGAACACAAAGTGCCCTTTGGACATACATAACCCAATGCCTAAGCAGCAAATAGGGACATGGGATCCCAGAGATAACAAATGTCCTGTCCAAAGCTAGTTAACCACAGAGACAGGGCTACACATGTATTTTTGAAGATCATAGAAGAGCTTCCAAGAGGCTTCCCCTTTCAACATTTCAGAAAAATGGATTTTGTTTTCAAATTTTGGTTTGAATCAAAATCTGTTATCTCATGGGAGATAAACTTCTACAAATTTCTTTTTTATTCCAGGAAAAACATTGTCATTACACAAATTATTTTCTCATTTTGCATGGTGTGATAAAGAATCATGTTGTCAAGTTGTAAAAGTAGCTGATGAAAAAATGGAGGCCATTGTTCATATTTCCAAAGTATATCTCTGTTGGTATATTTATATTTTGAGTTACTGAAGTTTCCTCCTTTAGAAATACAATCCCAAATTACTAACAGAGCAGGTCTAGTGTTTGTGAGAACAGAAGGATTTTTCCTTTGATGCATCTCTGAGCAGTTTTACACAACTGAATACGTGGAAATCAAAACCTCTTAACTGACTGAATACTTTTCCTGGTATTGTAGATAAATAATTGGTTGACCCATACTACCAATCTCTCTCTTTTCTTTTGCTTTTATTTTTCTGTTTTCTATCAGCTCTTCTCAGTGAATACTACCTCCTTGAAAAAACAGACACTTGGGTCAACTCAGCTCAGGAAAACTTACAAAATATCAGATACGAAGCCTATATTCAAGGCTTTCCAAGGAAACCCAGAAGATCAAACGGCCAGTACCATGTTTCTACCTGCTGATCCTGCTGTGAAACTCAGGAGAAGGCTGATGTTTTTGTAGAACCTCTAACTAGTGTGATAACTCAGGCTGGATCAAGATGTTTGCACAGGGAACTAAGCTCATAGTAATTCCCCCAGGTAAGTAACCTTGTTTTATTTCAATCCTGTGAGTGAAAAATTGATAGATATTTTTAAGAAAAAATAATACAGAATCCCCTCCGCATGTGGACAGCAATTTTGCAGCTACTTGTCACTCTAGCGGAAAGAAAACTACTTTGCAAATGGTTTATTTACTTCCTGCTTGCAAACAGATTATATTGGAAGAATTTGATTAAAAAAAAAAAAAAAAGACCTGAAACCATTCCTGCAAAGGGAACAATAATATTAGCTAAGATTATTAAGGGCCAGATATCATGCTGACTGGTCTAGTGCACTATCTCATTCCTCCACAGCCCTATTCAGAAAATCCTCTTTTTCTAGTTTTGCAGGTGGGGAAACTGAGGCTTAGAGATGTTCGGTTATTTACCTAACGTCACATGACTAGTTATTAAGGCAAAGAGTGGGATACAAGAGAGATTTGTCCATTCCAAAAAAGTGTGGTCTAGGCCATTATGTGATATTAGAAACACTAAGCCATATTTTTAAAGATTTTTATTTATTTATTTATTAACGAACTATGAGAGACTGGACTCCAAGAAACAGATTGAGGGTTTTAGAGGGGAGGGGAAGAAGGGGTGGGCTATTCTGGTAGTGGGTATTAAGGAGGGCACATATTGCATGGAGTACTGGGTGTTATATGTAAACAATGAATCATGGAACACTACAGCAAAAACTAAGGATGTACTGTATAGTGACTGATATAATATTAAAATAAAAAATAATTAAAAACTGAAAAAAATATTTATTTCTTAGAGAGAGAGAGAGAGGGAAAGTACACATGGAGAGAGGAGCAGAAGGGGAGGGAGAGTTGTCCTACATGCAGAACTCAGTTGCTTAACTCAGAGCTGTCTTTGCACTCCTACTGGGA
The DNA here is from genome assembly GCF_030435805.1 of Mustela lutreola. Lineage (NCBI taxonomy): Eukaryota > Metazoa > Chordata > Mammalia > Carnivora > Mustelidae > Mustela > Mustela lutreola. The sequence continues at coordinate 110,853,777 of NC_081293.1, forward strand.
CAGCTGCAGAGAGACCAAACAAACAGGATCTTCCTCTTGATAGGGCAACTCAGATTTTTAAATAAATTCCCTGGAAACGGTTAGGGTAATTTCAAGCTCAAAGGAGCAGTCCTTCAGGAATAACTAGGTTAAGAGATCATAATTATGATTTCAAACTCTGTAACAACTTATCAGGTCTACTGTCAGTGGGAATTAGATTCTGGAAAGAATTGATTTTACAATTAAACCAGATATCCACCCCTTAATATATAGAAATAAAATAATCCTGTAAAAATACTGAACACTCACTTATTAAATACTCAAATAAATTATTTCTATTTTTTCTTTTTTGAGAATTAAAGAAATATTAACTGTAAATTACACTCTAGTAAAAGAAGCGAAATCAGAGAAGAAAACCCTTTAAGGGAAGACATTAGAACTTTCAGGAAAATGGTGAGAAAAGATAAAATCATACTCTCCAACCCCTGTGAATGAGGTGGGAAAGACGGAACCAAGCTGACTCTGGGGAACACCAAGTTCATGGTGTCAAGGTCACAGAACCAAGCCCCATGTCAAGCAGCAGGTCAAGCCCCATGATGGGCTCCATGCTCAGCAGGGAGTCTACTTATCTCCTTCTCTCTCTCTCCCTCTGAGCCTGCCTCTGTTAGTATACTCTCTCTCTGTCTCTAACATAAGTAAATCAATCTTTAAATTTTTTTTTAAATGATGAGAATGTAATAAGCATTGTCTCAAGTATTGTTACCTTGAATACAAGGTACTCTCTCATTTTTCAGTGGAAATATCCAGACATAAAGGAAGAAGGGAGGATGTTTTGCAATTTGAATATATAAACTTAAAGTGATATGGATAAAAGTCAAATATTCATTTGTATATTTAATATCTTAATTATCTAGGTATATTTAGAAAGTTAAAAATTGTATCAATTCAAACATCAATTGAGAAACACTGCTTTTTTTTCCCTCAATTTTTTTTTTCATTTTAGACACTTCACACGCATCTGAAACATATACATTAGAGCAAATTTCTGAGTCGTCCCAGGATCTGAATGTCTATTTTGGGATTCCCTTAGGATGACGTCAATGGATAGTTTTTCTGAAGAGAAAATTACCCACTTACAAAATTAAAAAAAAAAATTTTTGTATTCCCTCTGGTATTCTATATTTTTCAATGTAAGCATAACATGTAGAGATTTTTGTTCCAGGTAATATTTACCAAATCCATATTAAACTTCTTCGCTGTCTTTACCAGCTCTACCTCTAAAACCAACGTTGAGTTTATTTCAGGTTGATACCTTGTCCAAGTAGTATTGTTTGATCAAAGTAGAGCATTAGAAGAGCCTCTTTAATATGAGAGGCTGAAACCTAAGGCAACCCCTGTGTTGTGAGGGATAATATTGGAAATGAAAGCTTCACCTTATGCTCTGGCATTTCAATGTGTTAGATTCTACATGCTTTGGTCTGTATCTCAGCAGGATTTGCAAACATCTCCTGGTTTTCATGTCATCTTTGAGGTAAACCTTACCAAATGGTCAAGATCTGGGTCAGAAAAAGAAACAGCTCTAGTGCACAAACTATTCCTCATTTATTTATACTGCCTATTTCCAAAATCTATTTGAGAAGACTTAAGTCTTCTTAATACACAAATAGCATTCTGCCATGAACTAAAAATAGAAGATTCAAAGCACTGAAGAAAGTAGAAGAAAAAAAGGCCTGTGGTTATCTACCTAGAAACACAGGGTCAAATTTTAGGTTCAAAGGCAGGGAAAACTGTGGTGAAGTACATACTTTATATCACCTATGAAAATGAAGCACACGGACTTTTCACATTTGTTATGTTTTTCCCACCATAAAATGAGAAAAGGACTTTAATGTACAAGTTGTTTAGGAGAAATGTGAACTGAAAGAGTGGGCATTGCCTTCCACATCCACTTTATAAAATGGAAGAAACGGTCTTAAGAAAAGCACATTTCATGCTCCCACTGCATCTTTACTTTGGGCACCACGATATTTAATGTCATTCACAGATGGTGAACTTCAGGAGACCTGGTTAGGTCAGACACCAACAAGTTTGACCTTCATGCTCATATTTATTAGAAAAAAGTTTAAACCTTTTAAATACAGTTAGAATATTAAATAAAGTTAGAAATGTCATAAATTTGAAATTCATAGTCAAATATGAATTAACTTTAATTATTGAATAAAAGAAAAATAACAGAAAAATAAAGAACAATTAGATCAACAACAATATGTAGGTTTGAAATATCACACTTGCACTTGGAAATGTAGTTGACATTTGGTAAATTTATATAGGATTCACAATATCATATCTTAATAAAATATACATAACCAGCAATTTAATTCCAATGTATTTTGTAATTATGCCAATGAATGTATATAAATATATTGGACAGGTTTATTTATTTGGAATCTGTTTTCTAATTTATGATTCATAAAATTATTTTGGCCATAAAAATCACTGTTAATAAGCTTAAAAAGAATGTTGAAGGAAAAATTAGGTACTATAATACCCAAAATATAGGCACTAACCATATTTAATCAAGTACACTATTTTAATGCTCAGCTAATATTCAATTGAGAAAATTATGGGAGTTCAAGATTCATTTCATGTTGAAAAGAATAAAACATCAAGAGTCTAGCTAAAGAAAAGAGACAGGAGGTAAAACCAATGTGTGACCAGCCAGAAACTTTTCAAATTCATCAATTTATTTTCAGTTTCTTTACTATAACAAATCAGAAGTATTCCTACAAAAAACCACACAAAGTTTCTAAGATGAAAATTAGATTCCTTAAAATATTGACTAGAGATTAAAATTATGTAAATATCATTTACAATTGAAAAATTAATCTTCTTTATCTAACATGCTTTTAAAATTAAAAACAAAGTATATCATTAGAAAAATATACAGTGTCGGGCGCCTGGGTGGCTCAGTGGATTAAGCCGCTGCCTTCGGCTCAGGTCATGATCTCAGGGTCCTGGGATCGAGTCCCGCATCGGGCTCTCTGCTCAGCAGGGAGCCTGCTTCCCTCTCTCTCTCTCTGCCTGCCTCTCTGCCTACTTGTGATTTCTCTCTGTCAAATAAATAGATAAAATCTTTAAAAAAAAAAAAAAAAAAACCTCCCTGCAACTTTAAAAAAAAAAAAAAAAAAAAAAAAGAAAAATATACAGTGTCTTAATATTATAATCAAAATAGTATTTGCACTACAGTAAGATATATAAACGTAAGTACATTCTGGCATCAATCTATTTATATCATGAATAAATGCTCATTGTTTGTTATTCATTTAGTATAAAAATAGGAGCTATGATACACAGAGAGAAATTCTCAATAATTTTTTTCCAAAAAAAAAAGAGTACTACATACTGCCCAGAAGAGATTTTTTTTCCTTTTCTTCTCAAATGAAAAATCCAATTGTTCTTTTCTAAAGAAATTGCCCATTGTATTGCTAAACTAACTCCAAACTAGCTCAAAGAGAATATCAGTAAAGCACTTGCATGATGGAAATAAGTTTTATATTTTTTAAGATTTTATTTATTTATTTGACAGAGATCACAAGTAGGCAGAGAGGCAGGCAGAGAGAGAGAGAAGGAAGCAGGCTCCCTGATGAGCAGAGAGCCCAATGCGGGGCTCGATCCCAGAACCCTGGGATCATGACCTGAGCTGAAGGCAGAGGCTTTAACCCACTGAGTCACCCAGATGCCCTGGAAATATATTTTAAAAGGATTTTAACATTTATAATTTTAATCACTAACAGTAAATGTATAATCAAGTAACATACCAGTGTTTGAGTGACATAACCTTTAAAACCAATGATGTTTTGCCATATATTTTGACATTATGTCTGTAAGAAACTCTGAAACCATACTTCTAACATTACACCAGATATATAGATATCTATACATAGATATAGATTATAGATCTATCTAGATCTAGATATAGATCTAGATAGATCTATAAATAGATATAGATCTAGATAGATCTAGGTAGATCTATATCTAGTGTGTGTGTGTGTATATATAGATATATAGATATAGATATATATAATACATTAATATGTTAATAAAAATAATTTTTTATTTTTTATTTTTTATAAACATATATTTTTAGTCCCCAGGGGTACAGGTCTGTGAATCACCAGGTTTACACACTTCACAGCACTCACCAAAGCACATACCCTCCCCAATGTCCATAATCCCACCCCCTTCTCCCAAACCCCCTCCCCCCAGCAACCCTCAGTTTGTTTTGTGAGATTAAGAGTCACTTATGGTTTATCTCCCTCCCAATCCCATCTTGTTTCATTTATTCTTCTCCTACCCACTTAAGTCCATCAACAGATGAATGGATCAAGAAGATGTGGTATATATACACAATAGAATACTATGCAGCCATCAAAAGAAATGAAATCTTGCCATTTGCGACAACATGGATGGAACTAGAGCGTATCATGCTTAGCGAAATAAGTCAAGCAGAGAAAGACAACTATCATATGATCTCCCTGATATGAGGAAGTCGTGATGCAACATGGGGGCTTAAGTGGGTAGGAGAAGACTCAATGAAACAAGATGGGAATGGGAGGGAGACAAACCATAATAAAAATAATTTTTAAAAAGTAGGTTTGGGATCCATATTTGAAGATTTAAAGATCAACTGGATAGATATTCAAGGACACGTGGATGTGGAGTCTCATTCAGAATGTGTGTATTGTTCCCAAAAAACCCTCACATTTTAATCCAGATTCCACCACTTTATAGTTGTGACTTTGAGCAAGTTACACGGTTTCTTGTAACTCTGAAAATAAAAACAATTAGTACCTCATAAACCACTATGGATGGAAGGCCTGACATAAGTACTAATTCTGTGGCAAATTTCCTCATTTCCCTGTGCTAGGTGCTTCTAAACCAAACAATGTTTGTGTTACTCTACTAATGTTTTAATTGTTATTCCACTTCCCCACAGATAGAAGCCTTAATGTAGACATTTCCCCCAAGCCCACAATTTTTCTACCTTCAGTTATGGAGCAAGAACTCCATCAGGCTGGAACATATCTTTGTCTCCTTGAGGATTTTTTCCCGGATGTTATCAAGATAGATTGGAGAGAAAAGGATGACAAAACAAATCTGACATCGCAGCAGGGAGACACCGTGAAGACCAACAACACATACATGAAATTCAGCTGGCTGACCGTGAGTGGAGCGTCAATGGATAAAGAACACAAATGTATCGTCAAACATGAGTGGAATAAAGGAGGAGTTGACCAAGAGATTCTATTTCCTCCACAGAAAAAAGGTATGTGCATGTATATATGAATGCAACATTCCAGTACCCTTTTTTGCCCCCAAAGGAAATAGTCCACATTTTCTGTCAAATATTAATGAAAAGAAACAAATAGAAACTTTTTATTGATGTTGCAACCTTTAATATAGGACATAAATGTCCTGCTCTTTCTTTTAGAAATTCTTTTCTAAAAGAAATTCAGTCCTTTAGAATTGAAGTAGAATGGGCTTTGGAACATACAGAAAAAAAGAAGACAAATTCACTTAGTCTTTCTTGCCTCAGTTTCATCATCTGAAAATAAGGTCACAGTGATGTCTTTGGAGGGTCATTGTATGAATTAATTGAAATAATGCATATGAAAGCCTTTAGCAATCTTGCAAACCATAAATGCTCAAGAGAGAACCACACTTGATTATGAAATAAGAACAATTATTCATCTTTCAAGAATGTTCTACTCAACAGTCAGAGTTTTTTTCACTTCAATCTTGCTCTACTCAAAGGATTACCCACAAATAATGAGTTATAAGCTGTAAAATGTTTGAGCCAGATCACAGCTCAACAAAAGTAATTTGGCTGCTGAGGATGGTCTTGGGTTTTTCATATTTGAATTTATATTCCACTCTAAGGGGAGATTTGATAAGTAAAGATGAGCTGAGGCTACCGTGTACATTCTCCCTTTCTACACAATGAATGTATTTCTTACCATTGGTAAAGCTGCTCTGCAAACATTCTTGCAGTCCTGGTGTGTGCCAGGCCTGGGAAGGATGTAGGATGAACTACCGCTCCAAGGAGGATCACTACAGTAAAGAGAATATACTTGTCTAATCACTTAGGGTCACTCATGATTCAGGCAAGTTGTCCCAAATTAACCTCATTGGTGATGACACTGGTCATATTCAGATACTGTGGGTGGATGACTGAATGTGCTCTGGACCTGCTGTGATCCAGGAACTCGCTAGACTCATAAGTCAAGTTCTGGCTGGCATTAACATCACAGACCAAGGCCCTACAAAGCCCATAAGAAGGAACTAGTTTATATTTTCCCTGTGGTTCACAAGTCCTTGGGAGCAGCGGACAGCAAACACATAACGAGACATGCAAAGACCTTTTGCAGTATACCACTCTGAATTGCTAAATTAAATCTTTATCTTCTTGAATCCTTAGTTTCTCCAGTGATCAATTTAGAGTCAAACACTTACTTACTTTTCCTTTCTCCTGGAATGTGATGAAGACAATGTGCAGTAATGCCAGTGAAAATGCTTGGTTTTGAAAACATGAGAAGAATATGTCTATTCATTTGTTTTATATTTTCCTAATAGCTGGTGTAAAATTATAAACAACCCTAATTTCTTATTCCTACAGCTAAGAAGCAGAGAGGAAGCAAGTGGGCCAAACACAAGTTTAATGTAATCACTGGGCTGAAGTATTTTAACTATTGATTTTTATAGAATAAAAATATGCTATGGTACATTCTATGATGATCATTTTAGAAAAGGGAGAACTTCTTATTCATGATGTGTTTTACCTGAGAATTAAGTTCTGAAAAGACTGTCTCCCAAGACCTTCTCATAGCAACAAAGCTATTGAGGGCATTTCTGTTAATGTTTTTCTATAGCAAATTTCTAATGCTGTTTCTTGTAAGGATTTTGTTTGTTTGTTTGTTCTTTTTGTTTTTGATGAAAGTTAATAATACATAGAACATGGAAGTCAAAATCCACGAAGTGATTTTGAAGAGATAAAACTAATCTGGTCCAAGTTTTCAGCGAATCTGATTGAAAAAGAAAATCTAGGACATACCCACAGATTATAATTTGAGAGATTATTACCTTAATGTTTTTCAATAAATCAATTCATGGTGATTAGAGATTTTTACTTCTCTTTTAATGAGTAAAGTCACTGTATGGAAAAGAAAGGGAATTTTAAGACACTTTAAAGTCAGTTCTTGAGAATATTTTAACACCTAAACATGATTATATGCACTTTTTTATTCTTGAGATTTACTCCAAAGCCAACTGCTCAGCTTTATTTTTTAAGAGCGTACTCTGTGGAGTGAATAATTTCCATAACAGAACCATACCTGTATGGACAAGAACAAATCAAGCAGAGAAAGAATAAACCAAAACATGTTAGGACTTTCTTCCTCCACCCAACAGTCAATTATCTTTTTAAGGATTTTTGTCTTTGTATGTATGTTGGGTTTTGTTTTTGTTGGGGTTTTGTTTTGCTTTGTTTTTGTTTTGATTTTTTCTACACTATAAATACAACCCTCACTTCAGTTTTATATATTCAGAAAACTATGATTCTTGACCAATCTTTTAATCCCTGGAAAGAAGCACACTGAAATACTAAGGTTCTATAATCAAAAGGTCATTTGTTAAGAGTAATTAAGATAGTGGAAGGGATGATGTCTTAGAGTCCACAATGGTAGATATATTATCGATTTCTATGGATTGTTTTACAAGGTAGTTTCCACATGTTCTAGCTCATCTAAATCCTCATAATGGTTCTTTGAGTGCTGGCTTTGCCCATCACTGGTATGACTCCCAGTGATTTATTTAGACTTTCTAAACCTCACATCTTCATGGCTAACATGAATACAGTTCATGTCAGTGTCACTAGGGAATTATATGACCTAATACATGTGAACAATTCACATGGTGCCTGGCAGAGTAATAATCACTCAGTAGGTATTGGCTTTCATTTGTAGTGTTGTCATGTTGACAAATACCACCCACCACTCCAGAAAAGAATGTGTGGGAGTTGGGAATATTGGGAACATGCATAATTTGGAAAGGTAGGGTCTCTTTCTTTTGCTTAGAAGGAGAATTTACCTAAGCCAGACTCCTCCCAAAATGTAAGATTCTGCTGTGGAATTTATTTGGGTATCAACCTGGCTAGTCTAGCATAAGGCATTTCATGTTAGCAATGGGTGCTAAGGACTGTAGAGAAGCCACTGTTTCTGGTTATTTTTCCATTCAACCAATATTTATAGAACACCTACTGTGCAGCAGGCTCTGTGTCAGGAGCTAGGAGCACTTAGATATTAGATATTAGCACTTAGACATTACCCTCCAGTTGTGAGGAAAGAAAAAAAAATGTATCATTCACGAACTTCAACATCTTCATGTGCAGAAATGCAATATATGAATTGACTTACTGATTTACACAAACTCAGAACAATCATTTCTGGAATTGTGGTATACATATTAGTAATAGCTCTCTCCTCTTGGTTGACAAATTCTATCTATCTATCTATCTATCTATCCATCCATCCATATATCCACAACACAAACACCGGTCAAATAATATACATGAACAATTGAATAATGCTTGCTCTCATTTCTTTTAGATCTCACTGCTATTAATTCTACAAAAGCTTCTCTGAGATATAAAGACGGTAAGTTTTTGTCTATGTTTGCCTTTATGTTATGCTATAGCATTTTTTCCTCCTGATCAACTTAGCATCTGGCGTTAGGTGGAAACCTCAGAATGGCTGGTGATATTTTAACTCAATCCATCATTTCTCAGGAGTGTTTTTCACAGAATAAGTGTTTGTTTGGGTGTGAAAGGACTATAAATTAGGGGTACAGTGATTGCTCTGAATTCTTTCAACAATGGACTTGACTCATTTCTGTGACTTTTATTTCTACTGACTGAGGAAAACATGATATCAAGTTGCTTCTAGATAATTTTTACGTCTTTGTTCTTGCTGGTGGTTAACAACATGAACTGACACCAAGAGGTTTTTGCACAGAAGCATAATGCTGCGCTGCGAGTACATTTTGTTTAATTCTCTTAATACTCACTGTGAAGGATAATATTCCTATTTTACACATGAAGGCAATGACTTAAAATTAATTAAGTCCCTTACACCATGACACACAGCAAGATTAGAGGCTTCAACCCAGACCTTCTGAAATAACAATTCATACATCTTACTTAGTTTTCTATTCTTCTACATTGTTGTAGACACCCGAGACAGGTGTCCACATGGGGAGTGTGAGTACAGGGATTCAAACGCCACAGACCGGACATTAACCCTAGTCTTTTTATTATTAGCTCCATGAATATGGGCACAGTAGTTACACTTTCTGGAAAGCAGGAATAACAAAAATAACACCTCATCAGTTACTGAAGACATAATGTCATATATGTAGAATGTCTAAATAGTTTATTTTATTTAGCTGACACATAAGTACTAGTTTCTCTCCCTTTCTTCCAACATGTATAACAAGAGAGTACAAGAAACATTGCTCTAGCTTTGCTGATCTGCCTTCCATGTCCAATATCAAGAGGCCTCTAGACCTTAGCTAACATATTACTTTACCAAGGACACTTTGTCAAGGAATAATGAGTACAGCATCACTAGATGTCCTTTTCCACACCGAGGGCTAATGATTTTGGAATTCTGACTCAATGGAGATAAATACATACACAAAATTTCCATGTGAACAGACTCAGCCTAATGGTTCATTGAATAGCCAATCTGACACACCAACATTGGCATTAATTATTTTTTGATATCGTGTATTTCCTGCAAAACCTCAAAGGATAACAAATGCAATTATCCTATAATATCTTAACTACAATAAATATATTCAGGGAGTGAGTTTGATCTCCTAAAGTTGCAGAGAGTTTGGATTTGCTCCTTTCTTCCACTTTATTTTATTATTTTTTAAGTTTTTATTTAAATTCCAGTTAGTTAACATACTGATTATAATATTAGTTTCAGGAATACAATATGGTAATTTAACACACACATCACCCAGGACTTATCACAACTAATGCCCTCTTTAATAAAACCTCCCCCCAACCCTACCTTGAACACAACCAAATTTCCATTGATTGTACCCTTGATAGGAATCTTAGCAATGCACAAGATATATTGGCTAAGATGCTTCTAAATCAACAATTTATCTTTATATTTATGCTTAACTCTTCGTAACTGAAAGTATTTATTACTTTGGAAGTACGGAAATACAAAGTAGGTAAGAATGTGCTATCAACATTATGTCACTAGGATTAAAATCTTGCTGGTGGTATTTATGAATCATATGACATCAGGCAAATTATTCTCTGTCCTCAGTTTATTTGTAAAATGGCAATGAAAATAATAATCTCATAGGTTATTGAAAAATTAAGAAAGATTAAAACAATCTCAGGGGTTTGAAGTGGCGGGGGGGTGGAAGGTCGGGGTACCAGGTGGTGGGTATTATAGAGGGCACGGATTGCATGCAGCACTGGGTGTGGTGAAAAAATAATGATACTGTTATGCTTAAAATAAATAAATTTTAAAAATATTTATATAAAAATAGAAAGATTAGATCTTTGCACACAAACTTTTCAAATTAAATGTCTGCCATGTAGTTAATGATTAAAGAATATTAGTTATATTATTACCTACAGACATGGTAGGGGTGAAGAAATGGTAAAAGCTATTTTAACCAATGCTTCTTCAGCCTGACTCATTCATCTAAGACATAGTCTTACTTTTTAATACTTTAGAATGTTCTAAGTGAATTTCCCAGAGGTTATTGATTGTTTTGACCAGCAAGCTGGATTTTGAGTTATTTTGTGATGGTGGTGGGGGTAGTGTTAGTGGTGTAGATGTTTATTGTCAGGTTGTGAGGGTCTAGGGGCTTCCTTTCCACTTAGATCATCAGAAATGTATAATGTGACCTGTCTCCGATTAATAAGCCTTAGCCTTTCAAAAGAAAAGAAGGTGAAAATAATAAATGACTTGTTTTAGATACTTTGCAGCTGCAGTTCAAGACCACTTCTGCCTTATACACCTACCTTCTACTGCTCTTCAAGAGCCTGATCTACTCTGTCATCGTGGCCATCTGTCTGCTTGGGAGACCAGCATTCTGTGGCAATGGGAAGAGTACCTAATACATGGTGGCACAAGAGTCCGCTTTTCTCCAATGGCAATTGTCGCCAAAGTATCTGTTGTGGATCTAATGGGGCTTTCTCTCTGACACTGTTATATTTCAGTTCAGATGTGTCTTTTTCTATTGTGTCATTACTGCAGAACAGGTTTACACACCACTGGGTAAACAGAAACTTTCACTTTGCAGCTAGAACAAATTCTGCCATGACTCTGGGGCGGGGCCAGGGGGCATCAACACAAGGGCATCAACACCGCTCTCTCCTTAATGTCCACCAGCTCCTCAGCCACCCAGTCCCAGAGCCTCTGAGCACAGCCAACACACAGCTTCAGCTGCATCTCCTGGGGCTCTTTAACCAGATAACTGCTTCAAAGCCATTTATTCTACACATCTGGACTGCCATCACTGCTGCCTGAGTTTTGTACTGCTTTACATAATAGGCACAATAAAAAACAATCAAAGTTCTACTTTGGCCTCTGTGTTCTTTCATTTGGTGCAATGTAACTGAGAGTTCAAGGTAAAAGACAGCATGAAAACTGAGCCTTCAAATTCAACAGTGGTTGTTATATTGGTCATTTCCTCATTTCTAATTCTTTGTCTGAGATAGTCCTTATGAAGTCTTCTTTGGGGCACCAGCCCCAGGAGAGCCACAGCCAGTGAAGGTGCCCAGGTTGTTTCTCCTTCAAAGGTCAGCAAATTCAGATTCATTTGGTTGAAGACACTCTGGTGGTGACATTATAACCTGCCCCATGAATGGTGGGTGTGCTCAGACCTATCCCTCTGTGTCGGGAACATCATGTTTCCTGACCTCACAAGAACCCCATAAGAGTTCCACTAACACCAGAAATGTAGGGTGGTGGCATAGTAAGTGCTTGAATTCTGAATCCCAAGTGCTTGAGTCTATGGCTATATGAACTCTCTGTGCCATAAGTTTATCATTTAAAATAAAGATACAATTTGCCAATCTCCTGGAGTAGTGTAGCTAAGATAATTTAATTTTGTTGAGTACATGTGAGTCCTCAACAGTATTAGCATCTACTGTTGACAGCTCTACTTTAGAAATAATAGATAACACACCTGCTCTCTCTCTCTCTCTCTCACACACACACACACTCCCTCAAGCTATGCAGTAAGATTTACATGCAATACCATAGCACCATTTACAACAGTCCCAAATTAAATCCAACACCTAAGAAGAAACTAAGAAAATAAAATGATGTTGTATGATGAACTAGTATGCATCTACACAAAAATGTAGACTGTTGAAGAAATGTAAAATTAATTAGAAAGTAATGTTGAGGTGGCAGTGGCTGGCTCAGTGGAAAAAGCAAGGGACTCGATCTCATATTGTAAGCTGGTGCCCCATGGTGGGTATAGAGATTACATGAATAAATAAAAATATTTTTTAAAGAAGGTGTTCTTGAAAAAATATGCATGGAAGGACCCTACTAAAATTTTTAGGTTATATGTTTACATGGTTCCAAAATCAAAACAGTCTAAAAAATTGAAACACAAAATCTTGTTCCAACCACTGTCTCTACCTGCTTACCACTTACAGGTCACATTTTTGTTTCTTGCCTAACCTTCCAGTTTTTATTTAGGCAAATATGAATTTAGTTATAAAAATAAATAAATACATATAGATCTAATTTTCTTCCTTCTAACACACAAGTAGTAATGACACATTATTCCGCACTTCTCGCTTATACATCCTTGTGTCCTTTTTATGTCAACATAAAAGAGCACTTAGAAAGTTGCACAGTATTTCATTGCTGACTCTACCTTATAAGAGACATTATAAGACCAGTTCCTCATGGTAGACTAGTAGATTATTTCCAGTCTTTCATAATTATAAAATATGCTGAAATATAATATTATTTTATATCACTTCAGATGTGGTTACTGGTCATTTTAGCAGGTATTGCCAACTTACCCCACTAGAGTTAGCACCATTGTACACTTCTTTCATGATGTAGGTGAGTATCAGGACAGTACTGTCAAACACTACAATTTTGCTAATCTAACAAGTGAAAAATAGTGTCTCATCATGGTCTTCATTTGCTTTTATCTGATGAGGATAACCATCTTTTCGTGTATTGAGTCCATTTCCATTTATTTGTGTGTGTGTGTGTGTGTGTGTGTGCAAATATTTGTCCAGCAGTTTGCCCATGATTTCTATGAGTAAAAACACTAACAAGTATGGCACTCACTTATATATGTGTGTGTATTTCTACAAATATGGGTATAAAAATGTTCAATGCATGGTTGGTGGGTGAAGAAATAAATGATATTTTTCTCCTTATCTAATGAATCCTTTTAAAGTAGAAGTTTTTATATTTTAGCATAAAACAATATCTTATTTAAAATTCAAAAGGATCTTTTATTTATAATCAGTCTAAGTTTCTATGAAACAGGTGCTTTTGGAAACCAAGTAGAGGTTTCCATGTGAAAACAACATAAGACCCACCAGATACAAGAAAGTGGAAATTTAATTTTTTTCTACTCCTTGATTCTCAAGAATGTGATCAGACTTCTTTTTTTTTTTTTTTTTTTTTACTTTTTTTATTTTTTATAAACATATATTTTTATCCCCAGGGGTACAGGTCTGTGAATCACCAGGTTTACACAGTTCACAGCACTCACCAAATCACATGCCCTCCCCAATGTCCATAATCCCAATGATCAGACTTCTTTAGGACAAATGCCTCTACTTAGAGATCTGAACATGTTTCTGCACATGGAAAGCACAGAGACACAGAGGGGAAACTAACAAATGACCTACAGCTCTGTGGACTGATGTCATTGCTGGGGCTCCTAGGCAGTGTCTCCTGTGGCTTCTAACACCTTAGCACCTTCCTTCCCCGAATGGACCTGAGCTGCCCTGGACTGAGAGGTGCAGAGAGGGGGAGGGTGGTGGTGCTGGAGATCGTGTGGGTGGCGACAGGGTTCCGTTTTCTCAGGCTTGTTTCATCTATGTGCTCTGTCAAATGTGGTTGATTCATGGAAAATGCTCAAAGTCAAACCGGCCCCTGCTGGTTGGGGCTCTGCAAGCATGGGCTTCAGTGCTGAAAGATAAAATAAGGGCAGTTAAACCACAGCCAACTAGTTCACTTCCTAAAGGCCACAGCTAATTAAAAGAACACATCCATCTGGACACGCATGCTCCTGCTGTCAAACATACTCTCAGGCTGTGGGTGAGGGTCCCCTATTTTATACTGAGTTCATTCCAAGTAGCTGTTATGTGACTTGGGATTGTATGACCAGGACTGTCGAGATGCTGCTCCCTCAGTCCACTCCGATGACACTGTTCTGAAGGAGAGAGCAGGCACACTCCTTGTAGCACTAAGTGATTCCCGACATTCCACCAGGATCTGCTCTTTTCTGTGGCAGGTGATATCCTGAGGCTTCTATTTTCAGTCTCATTTAGTCAGTGTAAGCAGGGTGACACGAGATCCTTGTGTCTACAGACTACTGGTAGACTGTAGTCGACAAAATGGCAGGTCCTTCTTTCCTCACAAGAACACAGACATATGGAGGCTCTGAGTTCACTTGTGTCATTGAATGTCATAGACTGAGTCATCTCTGTCCCTCTACAGGGACTAGTGACTGTAGAGTCAAACTTAATTAGAGCAAGGCTCCATAGAAGTCATGCACATCAGAGAAACGTGCTGGGGGTGGAGCAGAGGAGGGCTGTTCAGCAACGTGAGCACAAAGAGCAAGTGTCCTCACCCTCACCCCACCCAAGCATGGAACAGAGAGGGTACCTAGTCCCTGGATCCAATCTGTCCAGTTTATGGCAAAGTATAATTCTATTTCTGAGATCATCACTCTAGGCTTTCATAGTTTGACCTGACAGCACATTCTCACCATAGACTTCACTCTAGGTCTGTGCTTGACAGCCAACCTCTGGGTGAACCTGGGTTTCCAGGAGCATGGGCCCCATGCCATAGGTTCTGTCTAGCATGTGTAGGTGAGGGCACTTTCTCGGGGTAAAGTATGCATTTCCATCTAGCTTAGTCATCATCTATGGGCCTGGTATGAATGTGGCTCCCTTCCTGAGACAGGACATTCTAACTGTGGCCACACCTCTGACTCCTGAGATTTGGGTCCCAAAGCCAAACCCCCACCTTTCTCCACCATAAGAAGCTCTTTCTGGTTAGGCCTCAGCCTCCCACACCTCTCCCAGTGGCACTTTTGTTATTTGGTCCATTCTCAGAACAAGCACAGATGGATGATCTGACCTACACAAATCTATGGTCATTTTCCACCCAGATCGGCAACAGTGCTGCTATGCACAAGTGAGTTTCTCTTGAAGGACACAATGAATTAAAGAAGGAAAATTAATTGACGCACTACTTTCCTATGAAGCATTAAGATAAACATTCATGTTTGAAAGAAAGATTTCACAACATAATTTAGTTCATTTTACTTCGAATTAGTGAAGCACACTATTTTTTTTAATTTTTTATTTTTTATAAACATATATTTTTATCCCCAGGCACACTATTTTTAAAAAAAGAGCCAAACACAAAGGGAAAATGATAGCAATGATTTCAAACTGTGGGTTCAAAATAAATCTCACACTATTTCAGAAGCACACTTCTAAGGGAAAGATGCTATTTCATGATAAAAATAATACAAAATATTATAGAGGGCACAGATTTCATGGAGCACTGGGTGTGGTACAAAAACAATGAATACTGCTATGCTAAAATAAATAAATGAATAAATAAATGGAAGAAAAATGAATAATAAATAAATAAATAAAATTTAAAAAATAAAGCAGAATAAAAATAAAATAAAAATGAATAAAATCATTCAGTAAAAATAATAATAATAATAATACAAAATACCTAGTTACACTGTACATCTACTGACATTCCCTCCTCGCCCCTTTGTTAATTCCAAGGCTTCAGGTCAAATCTGTGATGCAAAACAAGAGAAGTAAAATGAATCATTTTGATATGTTAGAATTTATTACTTCTTAAAATTGTAAGAAGAGCACATTCTTGTGAAATAAAAAAAAACCAAGGGAAATGAAGGATGTTAAAAAAAGAAACACAAAAGAAATCTGAAACATGAAACAAAATTCCAATCTGGATATCAAAATAAAAAGATATTTTCTTGAGGTGCCTCGGTGGCACATTCAGTTAAGCATCTGATTCTTGGTTTCAGCTCAGATCCTTGTCTCAGGATCTAGGGATGGAGCCCTCGCCTCAGGATCGTTGCTCAGTGCAGAGTCTGCTTAAAGACTTTCACTCCCTTTGCCCTTCCCCTCCCTGCACTAGCATGCTTTCTCCCCCTAAAGATAAATAAATCAATCTTTTAAAAGAAAGCCATTTGGCATCATAAAAAAGTGTTATTCCAAAATATTGAAGTCTTCTGATTGGGAATATAGCACGAGATTTTGCTCCCACTATTCATGAACAGATCTGGCTCAGTCTCACTGAACACAGCATATTATTAGCAGGTAGGTCCTAAATGTACATGATCTGGTACAATGTCTATAAGGTACTACAATAAATAAATTCTTTATTAACTGTTCATTAAAGTCAGCAGCAGATGTCACCTTGAACTTTCAATAGAAACACCCCAGCTCTGGTCCTTTTCTCCCCCACTCCAGTGACTTTCAATGATCTACTTTTACACTTAGGAGAAGACACAAAATTATTTGAAATGTACCGTTAAAGGGAAAATGGTACACTTTGCCTTATATTTTATGAGAATGTCTGTGTGCTGAATTTGGACTCTTACAGACACAAAAAGACCCGAGTGTGGCCACACAAGAATTTATTTTAATGTATTTGAGAATCTTACTATTCTCCTCTCCCATCTCTGCTATGTCTCAACGACTGATGTAGAAAGCTCGGCCAGCTTGTGGGGCCCTGGAGGTGCAGGCATGTGTCCCACTTGCAGCCACCCTGGCTGCCACTGGGGCTATTCTCCACCTGGACAGGCCCCTCCACAACTCTGAGCCAGTCACCACTTTCCTTCTGTCTTCACGTAATTAGGCAGAGCTGCTGCTACCATAATTAACTTTGTGTGTGTTTCTTGGCATTTCTGAGGCTGTTTACTTTGATGATCTGAAGTGATGGACAACAGGCCCTACCTTGAGGCCCATCACCTCCTGCTCTGACTGGACCACACGTTTCATCTCAGAAGCTCCACAGCATGTGGGGGACATCTGGGTGGAGGGCCCAGGTGGACCCTGGTAGCAGACAGGACAGGCCTGAGTCTCACCTCTGCCCCTTTCCTGCTGTGCCATCTAGCACAGCCACTCACTATTCTACTCCCACGTGCTCAGGTATAGACAGACACTCAATTCCCACATCCCATGGCACTGTTACCCTCATAGCACACATAGTTGAATAACATCTCACACAGACATGTTCTGGCTAAGGAGACAAAATGAAAATCTCACTGTGTAGAAATTTGGGTAGTAATGACAGTTATGATTTGGTCACTGTGTAGTGTATACAAATTTTGAATTGTAATGTTGCACCCTAGAAACTTATATAATACTATGTGCTAATATTAGTAAAAATCAATAAAACAAAGAAAAATTTGGGACTCCGAGTTATTCTTCATACTTTACAGATTCACACCTATGCAAAAGAATGGTAAGAAATTTTACATAAATAACATCTAACTATAAATTTGGGTGAATAGGACAAATCTGGCTGTATTTATATTCATATTCCTTGATTCTACTCAGAGAAATGGCACGTTTAGCTACTTTATTGTTACACTTCCATTTTTGAACACTTACTTCAACTAATGTAACTTCTAAGGGTTTTAAGTATGGTTTTTCACTGTCCTGCTTTTTGTCTTCAGAGCCTACATAGTAGAGAAGAAGAGAAAACGCATCCCTGTCTATTCAGGGGTAACAGAAGGTATTTAATATTACAATATATGTGCATCAAATTTTAAGACCTCCCAAGTTACATGTGTTTAATCTTCTAGAGATTTAGTTTAACAATGCTGTAACTGTAAAATAAAGTATTATTACATTTCTTATAGGAGGAAAACCTTTAAAATCTATAACACATGCTAACCTGTCAAAGTAGATGTCATTTCTACACTACTAAAAATATTTATATGGGCTAAGAACTATTATCTACTGCTGCTCTCCTCCTCCTCTTTTCTGATGAGCTTGCATATACTTTTCAGTTGCAAATAAATGAGCTTTGGTAAAAAATAATCTAATCTAATTGTTTTTAAATATCTCTGTCCCCAGTGAGTGAGACTGGTGAGGACTTCCCAATGCCAAGGGGGATCCCAGATGGTCACTGTTTAAATGCTCCCGCTATCGACCACTGCTACAAACATGGTGGGTCATGCCTCATGAGCCTTATGTTAATCATACACTTAACCCTGCTATTTTCACTGGTATTATTTCTCTAGGAAATATCTCTAAAGAAATAACATTTAATTTCAATTATGTACACTTTAATGCTAAAAATCATAACAATGTCTAAATGTGTGAGAAGAGAGGAAAAGTTAAATAAATATTACATTTCCACAAGACACTTAGTATCTGCTTAAAATTATATTTACATAGTTTAAAACAACATAGAAAATGCAAATATTAGAAAGTAAATGCAAATATGTAATAAAAATGTGTATGTATATCACAGGATCATATTTAAATAATAAAAAATAAAGACATATATGCAAATAAAAAAGATGAGATGAAAGTAACCAGGTGACTCAAATCATTTCTGGATATTCCATAATATGTATAACAAACTGACTTTACAATTTCTTTAAATTAAGATAGGATATAAATAATATCAGCAGTGTGGCCATGATTATGTGAAATTACAAACAGAAAATGAGCAGAAGACAAACTGAACTGTCAATACTGATGATGTGGCACAGAGTTTGAAGGAAATGTTCTGTGATTGCTGTTCTGTGCACATTTTTATAAAAGGCATGTGTTACTCTCACAATCAGGGAAGGAACATAAAAAGGGATCTGTGGGAAGACAAGGTAGCTAGCAGGTGAGGGATAAAGTAGACTCACTCTCAAAGGAAGCAGCCTGCTCCATAGTTGCTTTCCTCGTCAAAAAATATGCCTCAGTTTATCTTTGTGTACAGTGTAAGAGAATGGTCGAGTTTCATTCTTCTACATATAACTGTCCAGTTTTCCCAACACCATTTATTGAAGAGACTGTCTTTTTTCCATTGTATATTTTTTCCTGTTTTGTCAAAGATTATTTGACCATAGAGTTGACTGCCCATATCTGGGCTCTCTACTCTGTCCCACTGGGATATGTGTCTGTTTTTATGCCAGTACCATGCTGTCTTGGTGATCACAGCTTTGTAGTAAAGCTTGAAATCAGGTAATGTGATGCCCCCCATTTTATTTTTGTTTTTCAACATTTCCTTAGTGATTCGGGGTCTCTTCTGGTTCCATACAAATTTCTGGATTATTTACTCCAGCTCTTTGAAAAATACTGGTGGAATTCTGATTGGAATGGCATTAAAAGTATAGATTGCTCTAGGCAGTATAGACCTCTTAACAATGTTTATTCTTCCACCCAATGTTTATAGCAGCAATGGCCACGGTCACCAAACTGTGGAAAGAACCAAGATGCCCATCAACAGACGAATGGATAAAGAAAATGTGGTCCATATACACTATGGAGTATTATGCCTCCATCAGAAAGGATGAATACCCAACTTTTGTAGCAGCATATACAGAACTGGAAGAGATTATGCTGAATGAAATAAGGCAAGCAGAGAGAGTCAATTATCATATGGTTTCACTTATTTGTGGAGCATAAGAAATAACATGGAGGACAAGGGGAGTTAGAGAGGAGAAGGGGGAAACTGGAAGGGGAGGTGAACCATGAGAGACTATGGACTCTGAAAAACAATCTGAGGGGTTTGAAGCGGCTGGGGGTGGGAGGTTGGGGAAACAGGTGGTGGGTATTGGAAAGGGCACGGATTGCATGGAGCACTGGGTGTAGTGCAAAAACCATGAATACTTTGTGTACGGTGTAAGAGAATGGTCCAGTTTCATTCTTCTACATATAGCTGCCCAGTTTTCCCAGCACCATTTATTGAAGAGACTGTCTTTTTTCCACTGTATATTTTTTCCTGTTTTGTTGAAGATTATTTGACCATAGAGTTGAGGGTCCATATCTGAGCTCTCTACTCTGTTTCACTGTTCTATGTGTCTGTTTTTGTGCCAGTACCATGCTGTCTTGGTGATCACAGCTTTGTAGTAAAGCTTGAAATCAGGTAATGTGATGCTCCCCCTTTTATTTTTGTTTTTCAACATTTCGTTAGCGATTCGGGGTCTCTTCTGATTCCATACAAATTTTAGGATTATTTGCTCCGGCTCTTTGAAGAATACCAGTGGAATTTTGATCGAGATAGCATTAAAAGTATGGATTGCTCTAGGCAGTATACGGTATTTTAACAATGATTATTCTTCCAATCCAAGAGTGTGGAATGGTCTTCCATCTTTTTGTGTCTTCTTCAGTTTCTTTCATGAGTGTTCTGTAGTTCCTCGAGTACAGATACTTTACCTCTTTGGTTAGGTTTATTCCCAGGTATCTTATGGTTCTTGGTGCTATAGTAAATGGAATAGATTCTCTAATTTACCTTTCTGTAATCCAATTATTAGTGTATAAGAAAACAACTGATTTCTGTACATTGACTTTGTATCCTGCCACGTTGCTGAATTGTTGTATGAGTTCTAGTAGTTTGGGGGTGGAGTCTTTTGGGTTTTCCATATAAAGAATCATATCATCTGCAAAGAGAGAGAGTTTGACTTACTCATTGCCAATTTGGATACCTTTTATTTCTCTTTGTTGTCTAATTGCTGTTGCTAGGACCTCTAATACTATGTTGAACAAGAGTGGTGAGAGTGGGCATCCTTGTGTTCCTGATCTCAACGGGAAGGCTGCAAGCTTTTTCCCATTGAGGATGATATTTGCTGTGGGTCTTTCATAGATAGATTTGATGAAGTTCAGGTATGTTCCCTCTCTCCATATACATTGAAGCATTTTAATCAGGAACGGATGCTGGATTTTGTCAAATTACACTGTACACAAAGATAAACTCAAAATGGATAAAAAACCTCAATGTGAGACAGGAATCCATCAGAATCTTAGAGGAGAACATACACAGTAATCTCTTTGATATCAGCCACAGCAACTTATTTCAAGATATGTCTCCAGAGGCAAAGGAAACAAAAGCGAAAATAAACTTTTGGGACTTCATCAAAATCAAAAGCTTCTGCACAGCAAAGGAAATAGTCAAGAAAACAAAGAGGCAACCCACGGAATGGGAGAAGATATTTGCAAATGACAGTACAGACAAAAGGTTGATATCCAGGATCTATAAAGAACTCCTCAAACTCAACACACACAAAACAGACAATCATATCAAAAAATGGGCAGAGATCCAGAGGAGGAGTCAAGATGGCGGAGAAGTAGCAGGCTGAGACTACTTCAGCTAGCCGGAGATCAGCTAGATAGCTTATCTAAAAATTGCAAACACCTGAAAATCCATCAGCAGATCGAAGAGAAGAAGAACAGCAATTCTGGAAACAGAAAACAACCACTTTCTGAAAGGTAGGACCGGCAGAGAAGTGAATCCAAAGCGACGGGAAGATAGACCCTGGGGAGAGGGGCCGGCTCCCGGCAAGCGGCGGAGCAACAGCGCACAAAATCAGTACTTTTGAAAGTCTGTTCTGCTGAGGGACATCGCTCCAGAGGCTAAACCGGGGCGAAGCCCATGCGGGGTCAGCGTGGCCTCAGGTCCTGCAGGGTCACAGAAGGATTGGGGGAAAGCCGGCTACAGAGACAGAGCCGACAGTAAGCTCATAGCTCAGTGTTGCCTTGAACCGGTCGCAGGCTCGGTGAGCTTGGAGCGCAGCCGGAGGCCAGGCAGACGGTAGTAACTGGGCGCTGTTCTCTGAGGGCAAGCTGAGGAGTGGGGCCCTGGGCTCTCGGCACCTCCGGGCCGGAGACCAGGAGGCCGCCATTTGTATTCCCATCCTCTGGAACTCTACCGAAAGCACTCAGAGAACAAAAGCTCCTGAAAGCAAACCCTAGCTGATTACTCACCCCGGCCCTTGGGTAAGGGCGGTGCAATTCCGCCTGGGGCAAAGACACTTGAGAATCATACACCAGGCCCCTCCCCCAGAAGATCAACAAGAAATCCAGCCAGGACCAAGTTCACCTCCCAAGGAGTGCGGTTTCAATACCAAGGAGAGCAGCAGAATTCCAGAGGAGGATAAAGCAAAGCACGGAACTCATTGCATTTTCCCTGTGTTTTTTTTTTTTAGTCTTGCAGTTAATTTAATTTTTTTCTTTTTCATTTTTTGGTTTTTTTCTTGCCTTCTGGCAATTTTTTTTTTAACTTTTACCTTTTTCTTTTTTAACGTTTTTTAACTAGTTTATCTAATACATATATTTTTTTCTTTTTTATATTTTTATTTGTTTTCTTTTTTAAATTCTTTTCGTTTCTTTATTTAATTTTTTCTTTTTTTTTGTTCTTTCTTCCTTTTTGAACCTCTTTTTATCCCTTTATACACCCTCACAATTTGGTATCTCTTTTAATTTGGTTAAAGCATATTTTCCTGGGGTTGTTGCCACCCTTTTAGTATTTTACTTGCTCCTTCACATACTCTTATCTAGACAAAATGACAAGACATAAAAATTCAACACAAAAAAAAGAACAAGAGGCAGTACCGAAGGCTAGGGACCTAATCAATACAGACATTAGTAATATGTCAGATCTAGAGTTCAGAATGACAATTCTCAAGGTTCTAGCCAGGCTTGAAAAGGGCATGGAAGATATTAGAGAAACCCTCTCGAGAGATATAAAAGCCCTTTCTGGAGAAATAAAAGAACTAAAATCTAACCAA
The DNA here is from genome assembly GCF_030435805.1 of Mustela lutreola. NCBI lineage: Eukaryota > Metazoa > Chordata > Mammalia > Carnivora > Mustelidae > Mustela > Mustela lutreola. The sequence continues at coordinate 110,876,844 of NC_081293.1, forward strand.
GGTGAAATCAAAAAAGCTATTAATGAGGTGCAGTAAAAAATGGAGGCTCTCACTGCTAGGATAAATGAGGCAGAAGAAAGAATTAGTGATATAGAAGACCAAATGACAGAGAATAAAGAAGCTGAGCAAAAGAGGGACAAACAGCTACTGGACCACGAGGGGAGAATTCGAGAGATAAGTGACACCATAAGACGAAACAACATTAGAATAATTGGGATTCCAGAAGAAGAAGAAAGAGAGAGGGGAGCAGAAGGTATACTAGAGAGAATTATTGGGGAGAATTTCCCCAATATGGGAAAGGGAACGAGCATCAAAATTCAGGAGGTTCAGAGAACACCCCTCAAAATCAATAAGAATAGGCCCACACCCCGTCACCTAATAGTAAAATTTACATGTCTCAGTGACAAAGAGAAAATCCTGAAAGCAGCCTTGGAAAAGAAATCTATAACATACAATGGTAAAAATATTAGATTGGCAGCTGCCTTATCCACAGAGACATGGCAGGCCAGAAAGAGCTGGCATGATATTTTCAGAGCACTAAATGAGAAAAACATGCAGCCAAGAATACTATATCCAGCTAGGCTATCATTGAAAATAGAAGGAGAGATTAAAAGCTTCCAGGACAAACAAAAACTGAAAGAATTTGCAAACACAGCTCTACAGGAAATATAGAAAGGGGTCCTCTAAGCAAAGAGAGAGCCTACAAGTGGTAGATCAGAAAGGAACAGGGACCATATACAGTAACAGTCACCTTACAGGCAATACAATGGCACTAAATTCATATCATGCAATAGTTACCCTGAATGTTAATGGGCTAAATGCCCCTGTCAAAAGACACAGGGTATCAGAAGGATTAAAAAAACAAAACCCATCTATATGTTGCCTCCAAGAAACTCATTTTAAGCCCGAAGACACCTCCAGATTTAAAGTGAAGGGGTGGAAAAGAATTTACTATGCTAATGGACATCAGAAGAAAGCAGGAGTGGCAATCCTTATATCAGATCAATTAGATTTTTAGCCAAAGACTATAATAGAGATGAGGAAGGACACTATATCATACTCAAAGGGTCTGTCCAACAAGAAGATCTAGCAATTTTAAATATCTATGCCCCCAACGTGGGAGCAGCCAACTATATAAACCAATTAATAACAAAATCAAAGAAACACATAAACAATAATACAATAATAGTAGGGAACTTTAACAATCCCCTCACTGAAATGGACAGATCATCCAAGCAAAAGATCAGCAAGGAAATAAAGGCCTTAAACGACACACTGGACCAGATGGACATCACAGATATATTCAGAACATTTCATCCCAAAGCAACAGAATACACATTCTTCTCTAGTGCACATGGAACATTCTCCAGAATAGATCACATCCTCGGTCCTAAATCAGGACTCAACCGGTATCAAAAGATTGGGATCATTCCCTGCATATTTTCAGACCACAATGCTCTAAAGCTAGAACTCAACCACAAAAGGAAGTTTGAAAAGAACCCAAATACATGGAGACTAAACAGCATCCTTCTAAAGAATGAATGGGTCAACCGGGAAATTAAAGAAGAATTGAAAAAAATCATGGAAACAAATGATAATGAAAATACAAAATCTGTGGAACAAAACAAAGGCAGTCCTGAGAGGAAAATATATAGCAGTACAAGCCTTTCTCAAGAAACAAGAAAGGTCTCAGGTACACAACCTAACCCTACACCTAAAGGAGCTGGAGAAAGAACAAGAAAGAAACCCTAAGCCCAGCAGGAGAAGAGAAATCATAAAGTTCAGAGCAGAAATCAATGAAATAGAAACCAAAAAAACAATAGAACAAATCAATGAAACTAGGAGCTGGATCTTTGAAAGAATTAATAAAATTGATAAACCCCTGGCCCGACTTATCAAAAAGAAAAGAGAAAGGACCCAAATAAATAAAATCATGAATGAAAGAGGAGCGATCACAACTAACACCAAAGAAATACAAACAATTATAAGAACATACTATGAGCAACTCTACGCCAATAAATTTGACAATCTGGAAGAAATGGATGCATTCCTAGAAACATATAAACTACCACAACTGAACCAGGAAGAAATAGAAAGCCTGAACAGACCCATAACCAGTAAGGAGATTGAAACAGTCATTAAAAATCTCCAAACAAACAAAAGCCCAGGGCCAGACGGCTTCCCGGGGGGAATTCTACCAAACATTTAAAGAAGAACTAATTCCTATTCTCCAGAAACTGTTCCTAAAAATAGAAATGGAAGGAAAACTTCCAAACTCATTTTATGAGGCCAGCATCACCTTGATCCCAAAACCAGACAAGGATCCCACCAAAAAAGAGAGCTATAGACCAATATCCTTGATGAACACAGATGCGAAAATACTCAACAAAATACTAGCCAATAGGATTCAACAGTACATTAAAAGGATTATTCACCACGACCAAGTGGGATTTATTCCAGGGCTGCAAGGTTGGTTCAACATCCGCAAATCAGTCAATGTGATACAACACATCAATAAAAGAAAGAACAAGAACCATATGATACTCTCAATAGATGCTGAAAAAGCATTTGACAAAGTACAGCATCCCTTCCTGATCAAAACACTTCAGAGTGTAGGGATAGAGGGCACATACCTCAATATCATCAAAGCCATCTATGAAAAACCCACCGCAAATATCATTCTCAATGGAGAAAAACTGAAAGCTTTTCCGCTAAGGTCAGGAACACGGCAGGGATGTCCATTATCACCACTGCTATTCAACATAGTACTAGAGGTCCTAGCCTCAGCAATCAGACAACAAAAGGAAATTAAAGGCATCCAAATCGGCAAAGAAGAAGTCAAATTATCACTCTTCGCAGATGATATGATACTATATGTGGAAAACTCAAAAGACTCCACTCCAAAACTGCTAGAACTTATACAGGAATTCAGTAAAGTGTCAGGATATAAAATCAATGCACAGAAATCAGTTGCATTTCTCTACACCAACAGCAAGACAGAAAGAAGGAGGAGAAATTAAGGAGTCAAAACCATTTACAATTGCACCCAAAACCATAAGATACCTAGGAATAAACCTAACCAAAGAGGCACAGAATCTATACTCAGAAAACTATAAAGTACTCATGAAAGAAATTGAGGAAGACACAAAGAAATGGAAAAATGTTCCATGCTCCTGGATTGGAAGAATAAATATTGTGAAAATGTCTATGCTACCTAAAGCAATCTACTCATTTAATGCAATTCCTATCAAAGTACCATCCATTTTTTTCAAAGAAATGGAACAAATAATTCTAAAATTTATATGGAACCAGAAAAGACCTCGAATAGCCAAAGGGATATTGAAAAAGAAAGCCAACGTTGGTGGCATCACAATTCCGGACTTCAAGCTCTATTACAAAGCTGTCATCATCAAGACAGCATGGTACTGGCACAAAAACAGACACATAGATCAATGGAACAGACTAGAGAGCCCAGAAATAAACCCTCAACTCTACGGCCAACTAATCTTCGACAAAGCAGGAAAGAATGTCCAATGGAAAAAAGACAGCCTCTTCAATAAATGGTGCTGTTAAAATTGGACAGCCACATGCAGAAAAATGAAATTGGACCATTTTCTTACACCACACACAAAAATAGACTCAAAATGGATGAAGGACCTCAATGTGTGAAAGGAATCCATCAATATCCTTGAGGAGAACACAGGCAGCAACCTCTTCGACCTCAGCCGCAGCAACATCTTCCTAGGGACAACACCAAAGGCAAGGGAAGCAAGGGCAAAAATGAACTATTGGGATTTCATCAAGATCTGCACATCAAAGGAAACAGTTAACAAAATTGAAAGACAACTGACAGAATGGGAGAAGATATTTGCAAACGACATATCAGATAAAGGACTAGTGTCCAGAATTTAAAAATCGAACTTCCCTATGACCCTGCTATTGCACTACTGGTTATTTACCCCAAAGATACATATGTATTGAAAGGAAGGGCCATCTGTACCCCAATGTTTATAGCAGCAATGGCCATGGTCGCCAAACTGTGGAAAGAACTAAGATGCCCTTCAAGGGACGAATGCATAAGGAAGATGTGGTCCATATACACTATGGAGTATTATGCCTCCATCAGAAAGGATGAATACCCAACTTTTGTAGCAGCATGGATGGGACTGGAAGAGATTATGCTGAGTGAAATAAGTCAAGCAGAGAAAGTCAATTATCATATGGTTTCACTTATTTGTGGAGCATAACAAATAGCATGGAGGACATGGGGAGTTAGAGAGGAGAAGGGACTTGGGGGAAATTGGAAGGGGAGGTCAACCATGAGAAACTATGGACTCTGAAAAACAGTCTGAGGGTTTTGAAGGGGCAGGGGGTGAGAGGTTGGGGGAACCAGGTGGTGGGTATTGGATAGGGCACGGATTGCATGGAGCACTGGATGTGGTGCAAAAACAATGAATACTGTTATGCTGAAAATAAATTAAAAAAAAATAAAATAAAAATCTTCAGTAGAAAAACATTACAGCTGAAGTGAACTATTCACTAGAGTGCTTTAAGAAAATTTTCCAGTTGGCAGAAGAATCAATTTCAATACGATTTAACTTCCTCAACTTCATAAATGGCATCTGTGAAAATCCATAGCTGACATCATACCTAGTGTTGAAAGTCTGAATGCTTTTACACCAAGAACAGGGACAAGACAAGGATGTCTGCTCTTGACATTTCTGTTTAACATGGTACTAAAGGTTCTAGAAAGTACAACATGAAAAAAATTTAAAATATCTAAGAGATTCCAAAGGAATAGTTAAGATGTCTTCATCTAAAGATGACATGATCCTGTATGTAGATAATTCCATGGAATCTACATGCAAAGAAAACCCATATTAAAACTCATAAACATGTTTAGCATTGACACAAGGTGCACTTTTGATATACAAAGTATTAGTTACATTTCTATATACTAGCATGAACAACTTAAAAATGAAATTAAGGAAATATTTCTACTTACAAAAAAAAACAGAAAGAATGAAACATTTAGGAATTACATTAACAAAAGAATATCAAAACTTGTATATTGAAAATTACAAAACAATGCAGAGAAAAATTACAAAATATCTAAAGAAAAGCTTCAATATTGTCATGATGGCAACTCTCAACAAATCCATTGACGATTCCATACAGCAGCCTTCATGGGCAAAAATTTTTAAAAATCCTCTAATATTGACATAAAAATCCGAAAGATCAAGAAGTGGAAAATTGATTTTGAAAAAGAACAAGCTGGAGAACTGATATGATCAACCCACAGAAGTGGTGGAGGGAGGGGCACACCTAAAATTGGATTGGGATGATGAGACTGATGATGCCGCACACACAGAGGGTGTGGAAAGCTTCTTCACTGACACAGAAGGTCCTAGGGGGCAGAAGGGCGGGCCTTTCAAGCAAGGCCTCACAGCACCTGACTTCAAAGGTTACAGAAGAATCAAGTTAACAGTAGTAAGGTCAGTGTTGTATTGGTGCTAAGAGAGCAAACAAGTCGGTAGAATAGAATTGAGTCAAGAAATAAACCCATAAAATGATATAGCAACTTTAGAGAACACTCTGGCAATAACATAAAAAATTAAACAGAAAAGAATAAAAAATTAAAAAAAAATTAAACAGAAACTTGCCAAAACCCCAACAAGTCCTCTCCTATGAATCTAAGAAAAATAAAACAGATGTCCCCACAAAGGCATGTATGTAAATATTCGTATCAGAATTACTCATAATAGCCAACATTTGGCAACAATGCAAATGACGAATAAATAAAACACTGCATACCTATAAAATGAAATATAAAGGAAGAAACTACTTATACCTGGTACACCATGAATGACCATCAAGAATATTATATTAAGTAAAAGAAGTCACAAGCAAAAAACTATATATTCTGTGATTAGATAAATATTAATTGTCCATAAGGGGCAAATTTTCAAGACAGAAAGCAGATCAGTGGACAATTAATTGCATGATTTCTGGTAAATACTTACTCTTTAGATCAACAGGGCAGTAAAATTTTGGAGCACTTTCATCATCCATAAATATTTCTGTGTTTACAGCTAGTCCTCATTCCTACTTCTCAGTGGAGAGCCTGCTTCTCCCTCTCCTTTTGCCCCTCTCCCAGTTTGTACTCTCTCTCTCTCTCAATCTCTATCTCAAATAAGTAAATAAAAATCTTAATTAAAAAAAAATTCAGAGGCAGTAAGGCAATGGACTCAACTGGAAAGCATGATGAATAATGCCTAGGGAGGTTAATACTTATTTGAGTTTCTGCTGGATAATTCATATCTGTTTTTCATCTAACTATGCTTTTATGTTTTATATTGCTTTTAGATCCAATTCAAAAGTCCAGAATATCAAGTTACTTATAGTTTCCCTGATTTGCTATGTCACATTGTGGTGCATCTGATTATTGACATGAGATTTTCTGCCTGGAATCTGCTTTACTATTATATGTGTGACTAAGTGTGTGTGTGTGTGTGTGTGTGTCATTACTTACTAGGCTCAGTGCTGGGAATAACATAAAATAGTCTCTAACTCAGTTCGCTATCCCAGCAGTGGAAACAGGCCAGGTCAGTGCTAAGGGCAGGGCAGTCAGCACACATGAGAGGGCTGGGGGAGAGTTCCTAAGGAAAATGCAGAGAAAATCCTCCCAGCAGCCAGAGGATGGGGTTGGGTAGGAGAAGGCTTCTCTCCTAGGAGTGGAGAGTAGGATTGCAGAGCTACAGTGTGAAGGATAGAGAAAGCAAGCTGCCTCATGGCCTGAAGGTTTAGGCACACAACGTCAGAAGAGAACACAAGGAGATGCTACGGAGAGGTTGGACAACTGCCAAAGTCAAGTCAAATGGTGCTTGCTGCCAGGCTAAGTACCCATCACTTCCCTTATCCTTTCTACGACTGAAGTCTTCTAGAGAGGATGGAATCAATGCAGCCTTTCCATTAATACTGAAAGGGCCTACTTGGATTAGCTTGAGCGTGGACTCCAGCACTGAGCCAGTGTTCAAATCCTAGCTCCACCTCTCACTCTTTGTATGGCCTTGCACAAATTATTCCCTTCCCTGTGCTTCAATATGCTCATCTCTGAAATAGGCTGATGAGACTTTCACCTCCTAGAGTGGATTGAGGAACTCATGGAACAATGCAGTGTTCTATGTCCCATGGCACTCTGGTGGGGCGGGGAGAGGCTGACTGAGGCAGGGAGACAGGAGCTGGTGCAGGAACCACAGCAGGAAGAGCTGAATGGAAGGTGGGGGGAGACAGGATGTGGTACAAAGCAGGAGACACAGGAGGCAGGAACACAGAGGATGGAAATGGCAGGTGACCAGTGGGATGGGGGCCTGAGAAAGGGCAGCTCCCCAGGGAGGATCTGGTCTCTGTCATGGGCAACCTGGAGGACAGCGCTCCTGCCTCACACAGGGAATCCTAGAGGACAGTCAGGTGAGGGGATGACAGGGAATAAGAGAGCATCAAGACCCCTTCCCCTGCTCTGTGTTCTGAGATGCAGATTGCACGTCACAGGGTCTGTGGTGCTCAGTTACATTTATTTTACACTCTGGGGTCTCACCAAGGATCCCACAGCAAGGCCATGTCTCAGTTCCTGCTGTGTTCAAGTCTCCTCAGGTTCTAAGAGTGGAGGGGGGGAAGGAAAAGGAGGGAGGGCTGAGCTATTGAGTGATGGATGAAAACACAAATGATAATCACATATTTTATCTACTTCAGATTCAGGAGAATAAAACTCAGCAAAAGGAGGTATTTTGAAATCTCTTGACCAAAAACTGTTTTGTTAATAAATTATGAACCAGTGCTATAAGCACAGATTTCAACTAGTTTTAAAACTTACCTTTCAATCACATGATTGACTCAGTATTTAGTAGTCTTTCCCTGGGGAATACTTTCCTCCCTTCAGAAAACTATGACGACATCAAAACCAAAGCACAGAGCAAATCAAAATTCCCAGTCAAATTTCCCAGTCAAAATTCCCAGACAAATGGTCTAAAGTATGGATTTTGGTAGAGAAATGTCAATTTAAAAGCATAATAAAGAATAGCCTTTTATCAATTATTAAGATAGAAAAAAACATGGTTATTCAGTAAAAAGTTACCCACAGAGAAGAAAGGAATTTAAAAAACACAGAAAAGAGGAGGAATCCTGATGTGGGAGCTCAGCACACTTGCACATGATGAGAGGGACCATCAGTGAGGCTCAGGGACCCGGGGAGGTAACACTGGGAGAAGCTGAAGGAGCACCTGGCCTAGTATGCTACAGACCAAGAAAATAAAGGTTGCTATAAACTGTTCCATTCATCCTGTGTTCTAGAATTTGGCTGCATCACATAAACATTCAAACCTCAAGTCACATTAATAGTTGATATGCTTACAATTAAGTTCAATTTGATGTCCACACACAAATACAGAGGCAACTTCCATTAATTAGTTCTCTCTGCTGCTGCTCCAGGACAGGTTTTAGTAGAACTGAGGGAACATTAGAGAAGAATTATCTTGATCTGATTTGGGTGTTTTAAAATTTACCCTTGAATAATAATTCTGTTCTTAGAGACTTCTGCTCTTAAATTAGATCACTCAAAATAAAACCATTTACACATTTATTTTCTTCCACTGTTCCTTGAGGATATAATAATGGTTAACTTTTTCTAGGAGATAAGACTAGTTATCTTCTCAAGCGGGGCTGCCTGTATGGTTCAGTGGGTTAAGCATCTGCCTTTGACTGGGGGCATGATCTTGGAGTCTAGGGACTGAGCTTCATGTCTGGCTCCCTGCTCAGAATGGGGTCTGTTTTCGCCTCCTCCTGCTGCCCCTCCCCACCCCATTCATGTACTCTCTCTCTCTCTCTAATAAACAAATAAACAAATAAATAAATTTTAAGCCTTTTTTTCCCTTAGGCAATGTAAAGCAAGCCAGTTGTGTGACAGAGCATAATCACGTCTTGAAATGGCCTGGGTCTCTGCATTGAGTCTCGATTATGTCACCAACAAAAGGGCAAGGCTTGCCCCTGGGTATCCACTCAGGCCATCATGCAGAGAAGAATTCCAGCCCAGTAATGAACCATGTAGCTCAGTCCATCATGGAGTTTCCTAGTCCATGTCCAGGGGTCTCCAAGCTCAGAGGTGATGAAAACCACCTGGTATGGGTCAGTATCCCACAGCACTAGGAATCCTTCCACTCCCCACAGGAGGATGTGGGGAGCCTAAGTGACAGCATTTGTCTGGCTGGTTGTCTTCCTCCTCCTGCCCTCCATGTTCCTCCTTCACCTCCCACTTATCCCCTCCAGGTACCACCTGTGCTGATGGTGGCCTCACAAAGCCACCACCTGTGCTATGAAAGCCACAAGAGACTCTAGAGGGTCATTGACTCTTAGAGTTGCTGTCTCAGCTCAGCCTGACTGGTTTCCATCTCTCTGTCCCTGAGGACCAGGATTATTCAGATGCACACAGTGCTTAGTGTCCTAGGACTGGGATCACCAGGAACAAAGAGGTGCTGGCTATTTCAGGGTTTGGAATGTCCTTTCCCCAGGGCTTATACTATCCTAGAGGGAAGACTGGCCTGACAGCTGGAGAGAGGAGCCAAGTTCTTTCCCCATCCTGTCCATCACCTGCTCTGGATTTCTGCTGGGCCCACTAAAGGAGGGAGACCTGAGATCCACCTTAGCGCCCACCACGAGTGCGACTCCATTGAAATCAGGAATTCCATGGTCTTCCTTCTAGCTCAGTCCCGAGCTTCTCATAGGAACCTAACCTGGGGAGACAGTGGCTCCTCTTCTGCCTCTGAGGTGACACTTTGAGATCCAGAAACCGCTCCCCATCCAGTTGGGAAGGAACATACACACACACACACACACACACACACACACACACACACACACACTTTGAGGAGAGCCGAAGTGGACCAAGATAACTGATCCTAATTTCTTCTAATAAATCAGGTTCCATGATTATCAAATTCACTCACTGTTTTAAACCAGTCCTTGGTGAAGAATGTCCAAAGCTTGTTTGTCTGACAATATTCATGTATATCTCATAGATTTTATATTTTTATGGTTACAAAAGTGAGGTTAATATTTGAAAGAGGCCTGGCCCCAGGCCTGACAGGTTGTGGGTGTTCTGCACATAGTGACTTAGTTTGAAATGCCAGGTCCATGCAATGAGAGGTTCACATAATAGAGAGGAGGAGGTGGGGGTTCTAATCCTGCCTCAGCTGCTCATGGTCCTGTCATATTGAGTCACCTGCATTTTGACTGCTGTTTTCTTATCTTTAAAGATGAGAAAGAATGAGGCTTCTGGAAGAAATGCTTTCCTTCTGTTGGGGAATGACTTCCTGTACCCTTTTGTCCTTCTAGCTAAACTTACAATCAAATTGATATAAGACAGATTAACAGAAGCAAATAAAATTCAATAGAAATATGTATGGGGAGTTCACACAGACTTGGAAATCCTAAACACAGTGAGGCAATAGGAAGCTTATATGAGCTAAGGAGAGAGGCAAGATCTGAGAACAAAAACGGGCCAGGAGCAGGAGAGTGAGAAGAAATGTTTGGGAGAACAAGATTGCCCAGTTATGCAGGTGATTCCATAGGTAAAGTGGAGTGAGTCCCTGTTAATAGCTGTCTCACTGCCACAGGCACACCTTTCCAGGGTAAATTTCTGCCATTCAGGGAGAGGCAGTTTTCTTGCCTCTGCTGGGTTTTGATGATTTTAACTCAAAATAGTTTTCATGCCACTGTGGCTCATCAGGGGAAGCCAGCACTGGTGCCCACTCTTTTCACCTGTAATTGATTAAGCTTCTTTGATCCCATAGCAGAGGGTGATTCCCGAGCATGCTACTTATGACTTGGTTTTAATAATGGGTTAGTCATCTCACAAGACAAATGATTTTTTTAAACTTTTTCCAACACAAAGTGTTATAAAGGCATAGATTGAAGTTAAAAAAGAAACATTTCTATGTGTCTGTTTTTATGCCAGTACCATGCTGTCTTGGTGATCACAGCTTTGTAATAAAGCTTGAAATCAGATAATGTGATGCCCCCAGCTTTATTTTTGTTTTTCAACATTTCCTTAGTGATTCGGGGTCTCTTCTGATTAAAAACAGACACATAGACCAGTGGAACAGAGTAGAGAGCCCAGATATGGAACCACAAATAAGATTATTTTGTCAAATAATCTTTGACAAAACAGGAAAAAATTTACAGTGGAAAAAAGACAGTCTCTTCAATAAATGGTGCTGGGAAAACTGGACAGCTTTAAGTAGAAGAATGAAACGCGACCGTTCTCTTACACCATACACAAAGATAAACTCAAAATGGATGAAAGACCTCAACATGAGACAGGAATCCATCAGAATCCTAGAGGAGAACATAGGCAGTAATCTCTTTGATATCAGCCACAGCAACTTCTTTCAAGATATGTCTCCAAAGGCAAAGGAAACAAAAGCGAAAATAAGCTTCTGGGACTTCATCAAAATCAAAAGCTTCTCTAGAAGTCTGAAGGCATATGGCGAGCTTCCAGAGCATGCTAAAATCAATGAAACTGATACATTTGGTCCTGGAGATGATGATGAAATTCAGTTCGATGACATTGGAGATGATGATGAAGACATCGATGATATCTAAATTGAATTCAACATTTTACATTCCAATTTCTCTGAGGATTGTTCCCACAATTTGGATTTGGCTGTGACCTGTTAAAGAAGATTAAAATTTCATTAGCATGAATACAGTTTGTTAAAGCAGACTGATTTGTTTCTAAGGTATTTCTTTAAACACTGGTAATGCTGAATTCTCTTAAGTGAAAAGTTAAGCCCCTTTTGTTCTTTTGATGTTTTGGAGCTTATGGGTAAAAGACCACATCTACTATTTTTAAAAAGTGGGGGGAAATGCATTACTCCTTTTCCTACTTTGGCCGCTTCCCATAAGAAAATGAATCTTTTGAATAAAACATTTGTCCTACAAAAAAACAAAAAAAAAAAATCAAAAGCTTCTGCAAAACAAAGGAAACAGTCAAAAAAACAAAGAGGCAACTCACAGAATGGGAGAAGATATTTGCAAAGGACAGTCCAGACAAAAGGTTGATATCCGGGATCTATAATGAACTCCTAAAACTCAATACACATGAAACAGGCAAACATATCAAAAAATGGGCAGAAGATATGGACAGACACTTCTCTAATGAAGACACAAATGGCTATCAGACACATGAAAAAATGTTCATCATCACTAGCCCTCAGGGAGATTCAAATTAAAACCACATTGAGATATCACCTTACACCAGTTAGAATGGCCAAAATTAACAAGACAGGAAACAACATGTGTTGGAGGGGATGTGGAGAAAGGGGAACCCTCTTACTCTGTTGGTGGGAATGCAAGTTGGTGCAGCCTCTTTGGAGAATAGTGTGGAGATTCTTCAAGAAATTAAAAATAAACTTCAATTGCACTCCTGGGTATTTACCCCAAAGACAAAATGTCGTGAAAAGAAGGGCCATCTGTACCCCAATGTTTATAGCAGCAATGGCCTCAGTCGCCAAACTATGGAAAGAACCAAGATGCCCTTCAAGGGACGAATGGATAAGGAAGATGTGATCCATATACACTATGGAGTATTATGTCTCCGTCAAAAAGCATGAATACCCAACTTTTGTAGCAAAATGGATGGGACTGGAAGAGATTATGCTGAGTGAAATAAGTCAAGCAGAGAGAGTCAATTATCATATGGTTTCACTTATTTGTGGAGCATAACAAATATCATGGAGGACAAGAGGTGTTAGAGAGGAGAAGGGAGTTAGGGGAAATTGGAAGGGGAGGTGAATCATGAGAGACTATGGACTCTGAAAAACAATCTGAGGGGTTTGAAGTGGCAGGGGGGTGGGAGGTCAGGGTATTATAGAGGGGGTGGATTGCATGGAGCACTGGGTGTGGTGAAAAAATAATGAATACTGTTTTTCTGAAAATAAATTTAAAAAAAATAAAAAATTAATGGAGGTTCCTCAAAATGTTGAAAATAGAACTGCCCTATGACCCAGCAATTGCACTACTGGGTATTTACCCTAAAGATACAAACATAGTGATCCAAAGGGGCACGTGCACCCGAATGTTTATAGCAGCAATGTCCACAATAGCCAAAGTATGGAAAGAACCTAGATGTCTATCAACAGATGAATGGATCAAGAAGATGTGGTATATATACACAATGGAATACTATGCAGCCATCAAAAGAAATGAAATCTTGCCATTTGCGACAACATGGATGGAACTAGAGCGTATCATGCTTAGTGAAATAAGTCAAACAGAGAAAGACAACTATCATATGATCTCCCTGATATGAGGAAGTGGTGATGCAACATGGGGGCTTAAGTGGGTAGCAGAAGAATAAAAGAAACAAGATGGGTTTGGGAGGGAGACAAACCATAAGTGACTCTTAATCTCACAAAACAAACTGAGGGTTGCTGGGGGGAGGGAGTTTGGGAGAAGGGGGTGGGATTATGGACATTGGGGAGGGTATGTGATTTGGTGAGTGCTGTGAAGTGTGTAAACCTGGTGATTCACAGACCTGTACCCCTGGGGATAAAAATATATGTTTATAAAAAATAAAAAAATTAAAAAAATAAAAAAATAAAAAATAAATAAAAATAAAAAAATAAAAAATTTTAAAAAAATAAAAAATTAAAAAAAGAAAAGAAACATTTCATGCACAGTCTTCTCATCAAAATATATCAACGACTTTCCTCCTTTTGGATTTCCAAGCTTGTCTAGTTCATTAAGAGTTGACTCTCAGCCCGCTGAGGCATACAGAAATACTCTTCATAGGTGGATGGACAAGACAGTAAAGGACCTCCAGGTCAATCATGGTGATTGAATTGAGAAGTTGTTTTGACTACTATGTTTGCTGAATCAGAATTGGTTATTTTCTTCTTAATTCTTTTTCTAATTACATACATTTTCAGATAAAGGACTATAAGAATTTTTAGAATTAAAATATTATTTAACAAAGTCTTTCTTATTGTTCAATAATAATAAAAATACAACTTGAAAATATCAAAAGGATATATTATTGCCAGGCAAAGAATGTCCTTTATGTTCATTATCATTTTCAGTGTCATGATATAATTTAACTTTATAAAAGATATTTTTATGACAATCAAACATATAGAAACTCAGACATGAAAAAATTAAATTAACCCAGCCACCATCCAAAGGGGTAAGTAATATAGGATAGTACCTATTTTCATAGTTCATTACTAGTATTCACAATAACTTTTTAAGGACCTGATAAATTTTCAAAACACAATGTTAACTAAAAGGGTTAAGAGAGAGAGGGGGGTGTTTAATTGTTTTTGCAATTAAAAATATTCTCATAGATTAAAAAAATAAAAATAAGAATATTCTCATACATTAAAGACTTGCAGTATTATTCACAATAATAAGTTGACCAAATAAAGAGAATAAAAATCAAATGTGCAAATCTTAATTAAAAATGTATATTGCATATAAAATTGCAAGCTTGCTTATTTATATTTAAAAATATGTGGGGTAAACCTAGGTGGCTTAGTAAGTTAAGCTTTGGACTCTTAGTTTGGCTCAGATCTTAATCTCAGTGTTCTGGGCTTGAGGCCAGCGTCTAGTTCTGAGATCAGGGTGGAATCTCCTTGAGATTCTCTATCCCTGCCCTTCTCCCCCTTCCCCATCCATTCTCTTCCCCTCTCTCTCTCTCTCTTTCAAACAAATATATGAACAAAGCTTTAAAAAATTATACATATGTAGGGAAAAATCAAAGTAAAAGTAAATGATAGGTGCCTGTGTTGTCATTTTTACAGTTCATTTTTCTCAAATTGTCTTTAAGGAAGTATGTTTCTTGTGTGTGCTCTGTTATGTACCAGCTCTGTGTTTTTGCCTCAGTCACTTCTCTTTGTCACTATACTCATTTGGGAAATGATAATCACAATAGCTCTCTCATGAGGTTGCAGAGAATAATAAGTAAAATGATGTAAGAAAACGTTTAGAGCACTGCCTGACACATTGAAAGTCCACAACAGACATCGGAAAAATATTAATTGTAAAGCTCATCCTTACTTATGTGACATAACATTCCTTTGCAAATGATCCTGCCTATGACATCATGCTCACAAGACTGTTGCAAGCCCCAGGGCAAGTAGAAACTGGTTTCCAGAGACTGCTCTGACCCATATATCCCCAGCAATTGTAGCCTAATCCCTTCTTGGAGGCACCCAGATGATAAATGAAATTGCATTTCTCTGAGTCCTAATCTGCCTGGTGACATCTCAGTTAACTTTAAAAATGCTTATGCACAACTCACATTCAACAACATCGATGAGATAGTTCACTGCCTGTTGTTCTGTTGTGCTGTGTTAAAGAAGAGTTAAGGTCAGATTTCCCATCCCAGTCCCAGATCAACAGCAAGTCAGAGACAGACAGACATAGGGGCTGAGCACAGCAGACACATCCTCATGTTTCTTTTTTTTTTTTTAAGGTTTTATTTGTTTATTTGACAGAGATCACAAGTAGGAAGAGAGGCAGGCAGAAAGAGAGAAAGAGAGAGAGGAGGAAGCAAGCTTCCTGCTGAGCAGAGAGCCGGATTCAAGGCTTGATCCCAGGACCCTAGGATCATGACCTGAGCTGAAGGCAGAGGCTTTAACCCACTGAGCCACCTAGGCGCCCCATCCTCATGTTTCTGAGCAATGTTTCTGCAGTATGGGATCCCGGAGGGATGGCTGATGGGTATGAGAATCATCCTGTCCTACCCCAGACAAACACATTCATACTAGAAATTTCCTAGCAGATAGGGAATACTCTCACCCCATCTGCCCGGCAATGATGGGACACAGGAAGCCCCAGACTGCTCAGATCTGTGGCCAATCATGAACAACCTCAGAGAACTATCTAAGCCACCACTTCTGAGATACCAAAATGAGCCCCGCCCTCCTGCCACTGACATGTCAAGTCCTGCCAACAGGGACCTCACTTCTTACCTTGTCACTGAGGAGCCAGCCAGGCCAACGGGATGCCACTTCTGGAAGCAGTCATCTTCTCCTATCTCTGGGCTTGTGAGTTATCCCCCAGGCACTTCAGTCTACAGGAGAGAGTCAAGAAATTATTTATCGTTGCCTTTTTCTGTATCATTTGTTCATGGGAATTTCTCTTCTTTGCTTTGCAGTTGGCCTTGGGCAGGTGAAGTTGGAGCAACCTGAAATATCAATTTCCAGAACAAGAGATGAGAGTGCCCACATATTGTGCAAGGTGTTCACTAAGGACTTTACCAATGCAGTCATACACTGGTACTTGCAGAAACCACATCAGGAGATAGAACATCTAGGATTGGTCCAAGCAATCTCTATTCAAGTTTCTTTACGTGGGGAAAAAAAAACAAACTTGAAGCAACTAAAAATGCTATTACTTCTACTTCAACCTTGAAGGTAAATTTCTTAGAGCAAGAAGATGAGGCCATGTACTACTGTGCCTGCTGGAGGGGAACCACAGCATCAGAGTTGTTAGGAAAAGCTACACGAGAACCATCTTCAGATATGACCCACCCACATCCTTCTCAATACGGGCAACCACAAAGGCTGCATAGCTGGGTGTTTAGCCGGAGTCTCTCCCTCTGCTGTATTTCCTGATTTCTGCAGGAAGACATTATAGATTCTGCTCATATAGTGAGCTCCACATGATATCAACAATGGTGGTACAAACATAAACATTTTGATGCTATTTCCCATGAAATTCAGTTGCCTGGGAACTCTGAAAATACAAGATGAATGGTTCAGAGAAAAATTTATTTATCTGTTAATTCACTGTAGAGAAAGAGACCCCCAGTAGTTGAATGGCTCAAAATGAAGCCAGGAAGTGGTATATACTTTACATAAGTATTTTCTGTTAAGACCACTTTCTGATTTTATTCATAGGCATTACAGTTCTTCCTAGGTGCAGTGATCTGTCAAATATAAGTACTGTATGTCTTTCATTAGTGTCTGACACCATCCTGAAGGAATCTGACCATTAATTCCTGAACTAAATAATCAGCAATTTGCAGGCATAAGAGAGACCATTATCCTAGGTTTAATCCTGTATCTTAGAGATAGAAGCAATACCTACTCCATATTCAGGGATCAATACTGAAACAAAATTAGGACTGCTCTATTGAAACAGTCCCCTGAACACATCAGGTGTCTCCAGTACAGTAGATACGCCTCTGACTTTGTTCCTCAGGGTTCTACAAAGAAAACTAAATATCCTAAATTAGGGTCAAATGGTTAAAAAGAAAGATAATATGCACTCCTTATGTCTCTAAATTTAAAAAAAAAAGAAAGGAAGGCAATGTTCCTAATAAATCAATAAAACAAAAAATAACTATTAAGAACCGAATTTGGTGATTATTAACTGAATGGTTGTGAGTTTTCAAGAACTCACAGTATAGTTTCACAGTGTGGTGTAGAAACTACAAAAGCTTCTCTTTCACCTCTTCAGACTCCACTCTCAAATCTAAAGGAAAAACATTTACTTCACAAAAATTCGATATGTTTGGTAACATGGATATCTGATCACATAATTGCCACACCTGTCATTTACCTCTAGCTCCTGAGATCATGACGGCACCTTCATTGTCTGTTTCTCATGCTAAGAATCAGATGTGCTATCAAGTGCAGAGATGTTATGGAAGCAGAATAAATTCCTCCCACAGAGGTGTCAGCCCTTCCCCAGGGCAAACTCAGGATCTTGTGTCACACACCCTATCCATCGTGATTTCTGACTCTGGTGGGTCCCCAGCAGGAGGAACCTGAGGGTCTAGTTACAGAAGGGCCTCACCTGTCCCAGTAGTGCCATTGCTGGGTATTGGGTAGCTCTGTTTTCAACTTTTTGAGGAAGCTCCATGCTGTTTTCCAGAATGGCTGCACCAGCTTGCATGCCCACCAACAGTGTAGGAGGGTCCCATTTCTCTGCATCCTTGCCAGCATCTGTCATTTCTTGACTTGTTAACTTTAGCCATCTGAATGGAGTGAGGTGGTATCTCATTTTGATTTGTATTTCCCTAATGCCGAGTGATGTGGAGCACTTTTTCATGTGTCTGTTGGCCATCTGGATGTCTTCTTTGCAGAAACGTCTGTTCATGTCCCTGCCCATTTCTTGATTGGATTATTTGTTCTTTGGGTGTTGAGTTTAATAAGTTCTTTATAGATTTTATAAAGAATTTTATCTGATATGTCATTTGTAAATGTTTTCTCCCATTTTGTCAGTTGTCTTTCGGTTTTGCTGTTTCCTTTCCTGTGCAGAAGTTTTTGATCTTGATGAAGTCCCAATAATTCATTTTTGCCCTTGCTACCCTTGCCTTTGGTGATATTTCTAGGAAGAAGATGCTGTGCCTGAGGTCAAAGAGGTGGCTGCCTGCATTCTCCTCAAGGATTTTGATGGATTTCTTTCTCTCATTGAGGTCTTTCATCCATTTGGAGTCTATTTTTGGGTGTGGTGTAAGGAAATGTTACAGTTTCCTTTTTTTGCATGTGGCTGTCTAATTTTCACAACACGATTTGTTGAAAAGACTTTTTTCCATTGGACATTCTTTCCTGCTTTGTTGAAGATTAGTTGACCATAGAGTTGAGGGTCTATTTCTGCTCTCTATTCTGTACCACTGATCTATGTGTCTGTTTTTGTGCCAGTACCATATTGTCTTGATGATGCCAGCTTTGTAATAGAGCTTGAAGTCTGGAATTGTGATACCACCAACTTTTGCTTTCTTTTTCAACATGCCTCTGGCTATTCGGGTGTTTTTTTGTTTTTGTTTTTGTTTTTTTTTTTTTTTTTGGTTCCATACAAATTTTAGGATTATTTGTTCCATTGCTTTGAAGAAAATGGATGGGATTTTGATAGGGATTGCATTAAATGTGTAGATCGCTTTAGTGTAGATCGCTTTAGGTAGCATAGACATTTTCACAATATTTATTCTTCCAATCCAGGAGCATGGAACATTTTTCCATTTCTTTGTGTCTTCCTCAATTTCTTTCATGAGTACTTTATAGCTTTCTGAGTATAGATTCTTTGCCTCTTTAGTGAGGTTTATTCCTAGTTATCTTATGGTTTGGGGTGCAGTTGTAAATGGCATTGACTCCTTAATTTCTCTTCTCTCTTGTTGTTGGTGTAACAACCGATTTGCATTGATTTTATATCCTGACATTTCTGAATTTCTGTACAAGTTCTAGCAGTTTTAGAGTGGGGCCTTTTGGGTTTTCCACATATAGTATCATATCATCTGCGAAGAGTGATAGTTTGACTTCTTCTTTGCCGATTTTGATACCTTTAATTTCTTTTTGTTGTCTGATTGCTGAGGCTAGGACTTCTAGTACTATGTTGAATAGCAGTGGTGATAATGGACATCCCTGCCGTGTTCCTGACCTTAGCGGAAAAGCTTTCAGTTTTTCTCCATTGAGAATGATATTTGCAGTGGGTTTTTCATAAATGGCTTTGATAATATTGAGGTATGTGCCCTCTATCCCTACACTTGAAGAGTTTTAATTAGGAAGGGATGCCGAACTTTGTCAATGCTTTTTCAGCATCTATTGAGAGTATCATATGGTTCTTGTTCTTTCTTTTATTAATGTGTTGTATCACATTATTTGATTTGTAGATGTTGAACCAACGTTGCAGCCCTGGAATAAATCCCACTTGGTCATGGTGAATAATCCTTTCTATGTACTGTTGGATCCTATTGGCTAGTATTTTGGTGAGAATTTTCTATCTGTGTTCATCAAGGATATTGGTCTGTAATTCTCTTTTTTGATGGGATCCTTGTCTAGTTTGGGGATCAAGGTGATGCTGGCCTCATAAAATGAGTTTGGAAGTTTTCCTTCCATTTCTATTTTTATGAACAGTTTCAGGAGAATAGGAATTAGTTCTTCTTTAAATGTTTGGTAGAATTCCCCTGGGAAGCTGTCTGGCCCTGGGCTTTTGTTTGTTTGGAGATTTTTGATGACTGCTTCAATCTCCTTACTGGTTATGGGTCTGTTCAGGTTTTCTATTTCTTCCTGGTTCAGTTGTTGTAGTTTATATGTCTCTAGGAATGTATCCATTTCTTCCAGATTGTTGAATTTGTTGGCATAGAGTTGCTCATAGTGTGTTCTTATAATTGTTTGTATTTCTTTGGTGTTGATTGTGATCTCTCCTTTTTCATTCATGATTTTATTTATTTGAGTCCTTTCTCTTTTCGTTTTGATAAGTCTGGCCAGGGGTTTATCAATCATTAATTCTTTCAAAGAATGAGCTCCTAGTTTCATTGATTTGTTCTGTTGTTTTTTTGGTTTCTATTTCATTGATTTCTGTTCTGATCTTTATGATTTCTCTTCTCCTGCTGGGTTTAGGCTTTCTTTGTTGTTCTTTTGGAGAGGCATCTTGAAATAAGTTGCTGTAGCTAAGGTTGAAGAGGTTACTACCTATTCTCTCCTCTAGGATTTTGATGGATTCCTGTCTCACATTGAGGTCTTTCGTTCATTTAGAGTTTTACTTTGTTTATGGTGTTTATGTTTAAGGTCCAGTTTCATTCTTCCATATATAGCTGTCCAATTTTCCCAGCACCATTTATTGAAGAGACTGTCTTTTTAAAAGAAGAGACAAGAACCATATTGTCCTCTCAATTGATGCAGAAAAGGCATTTGACAAAATACAGCATCTTTTCTCATTGTAACTCTTCAGAGTGTAGGGATAGAGGGTACAGTCCTCAATTTCATGAAAGCCATCTATAAAAAGCCTACAGTGAATATCATTCTCAATGGGGAAAAGCTGAGAGCCTTTTCCTTAGGATTAGGAACACAAGGGAGAAGGGGCAAGATGCCAGAGAAGTAGGAGACCCTATTTCAACCTGTCCCCTGAATTGAGCTGGATATCTACCAGAACACTCTGAACACTCATGAAATCAACCTGAGATGTAAGATTATACACATCTGTTCTCTACGGAGGCAGAGGATCATCAGTTGAGAGGTACAAAGGAGAAGTTGGGTTTGCATGAACAGATATTGGAAGATAAACAGAAGGGGGAGGGAGCCACCAGAGCTAGCCATTGGAAAGAATTACCCCAATGAAAAAGTGCCCTGCGCTTGGGTTCCAGGAGTAGCTTGGAGACTAGTGGCTGCAAGATGTGAAGGGACTGGTAACAGCACTCACACAGAACAAAGGGACTTAAGGGAAAATTGTTGGGACCAGGTGGCTGCAAGTGTGGACCTATGCCCACAGTCCTGGGACTGGCCGCAGCTTCCACCTGCCTTGCCTGAGAGGACCTGACACAAACTCAAGGCAGCAGTCCCTGGGGCTGACAGCTGCCACTGCCACTCCTTCTACCTCCATTGCCTCGACCCCCAATGGGGCTGAGAGGACCTGGGGCAGAATTGAGTCAGGGGTCCCAGGAATTGCAGCTGCTGTGACCAGGCTCACCTGGACCAGTATCGCTAGTGGTTTTCGTGGCACTGGTGTACAGAGACAAGCGGGGGCCTCCACTGACCACTGAGATGGTCATTGGGGGCACGGACCACCTGTGGGAGTCTACAGTATTCAACAAGGCTTATAAAGGTGAATCTGTGTTCTGGACCATTCAGAAAGGATCAGACTGTGGCTTCTCTTTGAGGTGGAGGTCTGGGTGCAGACAGTTTGCTTTGCTCTTACCCTTTGAAAAGGCACAAAATGCCATCAGAGAACAAAAGCCTCCAGAGAACAACAGTCCAAAAAACACAGACCCTTGATGCGGAGCAGGGAAAATCACCCCAAGCAGGATTGATTGAAAAACAATGTGGCAGGCCCCTATCCCAGAAGACAAACTGAAAGAGGACAAAAAACCACAGGATCCCCATGAAACCATAAAACCCCAGCACCAGGGGAAAAACAATATATTAAGTTCCTGGTATTGCCTTACAGCCTATATATTTCTTAGCTTTTTTTTTTTTCTCACTTCTTTCTCATGATTCTTGTTCTTTTATTTCTTTTACCTGCTTGCCATTTTAATTAGATGTTTAATACAACATATTCTGTACTAACATTTTAACTTGAACTTTTTCATACCTTTTTCTTTTTCTTTATATATAGTTAGATATAAATATAGATATAAGCTTCACTATAGTCCTTTTTTTTTTCCTTTTCAATGCTATCATTATATATATGCCAGTTTTAATATCCCTGTATCTCTGGAAATTTGAGTTCTATAACAAAAATAACAAGATACATGCAGGAAGAACTGAAATATCCTTCCTCACCCACATTGAGGGATTATAATCACCTTCCATCACTCCCCCTTTTATTTTATATTTTTTGTTTTGTTTTTATTTTTTCTTTTGATGGTCTTTTTGTGTGTTGGTTTGGTTTTGGTTTTGTACTTTATAGCCTTACTCTTGGGGATCATTTTGGCTGGATTGTTTTCTTTCTTTCTTTCTTTCTTTCTTTCCTTCTTTCCTTCTTTCATCAGTGACTTCTGATTGTTCCAAAACTCCCCAGGGTGCACCTTGCTTGGATAGTGGTTGATATTTTCAACTATATATCCCCTTAACTGCAATTCAACAGAATGATAAGGAGGAGGAATTTCCAGCAAAGAAAAGACACAGAGACAATGGCCTCTCCAGCAGGTCTAATGGTTCTGGATCTAAGCAAGATGTCAGAAATAGACTTCAGGATAATAGTTGTAAAGATAATAGTAGGCTGGAGAAAACTAGATTTGGCAACATAGATTCATTAAGGGCAGAAGTGGCAGTAGATCTGGCAGAACTTAAAAATGCTATCAATGAGAGTATCTAATCTAGATACTCTAACGGTTAGGGTAAATGAGACAGAAGGACAAATTAGCCATCATAAATACAAACTAATAGAAAAGGAGTAGGAGGAGACCTGAAACAAACAGCTTAAAACACATGAAAACAGAATTAGAGAAATAAATGATGTTATGAAATGTTCCAATGTCACTATAATAGGGATCCCTGAGGGGTGGAGAGAGAAAGAGGAGTAGAAGATATATTTGACCAAATTGTAGCAAGAATTTCCCTAATTTGGGGAATGAAACAAGTAATAGTGTCCTAGAGGCAGAGGATAGCCCCCAAGTATTCAACAAGGCTTTGGGGGCAGATTAAACCTCAGGCATGTAATAGTAAAACTCACAAATTTTAGAACCAAGGAAACCATTTTAAAGGCATTAGGGGGAAGAGATTCCTTACATACAGAGGAAGCAACATCAGAATAACATCAGACTTGTTCGCAGAGACCTGGCAAGCCAGAAAGGGCTCACAAGACATATTCAGGGCACTAAATGAGAAGAATATGCAGCCAAGAATTCTTCATCTGGAAAGGCTGTCATTCAGAATAGTTGGAGATGGGGCGCCTGGGTGGCTTAGTGGGTTAGGCCACTGCCTTCGGCTCAGGTCATGATCTCAGGGTCCTGGGATCGAGTCCCGCATCGGGTTCTCTGCTTGGTGGGAAATCTGATTCCTCCTCTCTCTCTCTCTCTCTCTGTCTGCCTCTCTGCTTACTTGTGATCTCTCTCTGTCAAATAAATAAATAAAATCTTCTAAAAAAAAAAAAAAAAAGAATAGTTGGAGAGGTAAGAAGCTTCCAGGACCACAGAGACTGAAAGAATATGTGACCACTAAACCGGCTTTGCAAGAAATATTAATGGGTGTTCTATAAAAGGAGAAATACCCCAAAAGTGATACAGAACAGATATATAGACAATCCATAGAAACAAGGGCTTCACAAGCAACATGATGACAATAAAATCTTTTCTGTCAATAATCACTATTAATGTGAACAGCCTAAATGCTCCCATAAAACAGCACAGGCTTGCAGATTGGATAAAGACAGGACTCATCCATATGCTGTCTACAAGAGATGCATTTTGAACCTAATGATACATCAAGACTGAAAGTGGGTGGATGGAGAATGATCCTTCATGCCAACAGACCTGAAAGGAAATCCAGGGTAGCAATTCTCATATCAGACAAATTAGATTTTAAGCTAAAGACTCTAGTCAGAGATACAGGACACTATATAATTCTTAAAGGGTCTATCAAACAAGAAGATCTAACAATTGTAAATATCTATGCCCCCAACCTGGGAGGAGCCAATTACATAAGCTAACTGTTAACCAAAATAGAGTCTAGTTGATAATAATATGTTAATTGTAGGAGACTTTAACACTCCACTCTCAGCAATAGACAGATCAGCTAAGCAGAAAATCAACAAAGAAACAAGAGTTTTGAATGACACACTGTACCAGGTGGACCTCATAGATATATACAGACATCCATCCTAAAACAACAGAATACTCATTCCTCTCAAACTTGCATGAAACTCTCTCCAGAATAGAACACATACTGGATAACAAATTAGGTCTCAACTGATACCAAAAGATTGAGATTATTCCCTGCATATTCTCAGACCACAATGCTGTGAAACAGGAAGTCAATCTCAAAAAAAAGAAAAGAAAAGAAAAAGTATGGAAGAAATTCAAACACTTGGAAGCTAAAGACCATTCTGCTCAAGAATGTTTGGGTCAATCAAGAAATCAAAGAAGAACTTAATTCATGAAAACCAATGAGAATGAAGACACATCAATCCAAAACCTATGGGATATGGCAAAGGTGGTTCTAAGGCGGAAATACATTGCCATCCAAGCCTTACTCAAAAAATAGAAAAATCCCAAATACACAAAATAAGAAACCTTAAAGAACTGGAGAATCAACAACAAATTAAACCTAACCCACATATAAGAAGGGAAATAATTAAGATTAGAACAGAGATCAATGAATTAGAAACCAGAAATACGTAGAACACATTTATGAAACTAGAAGAATTAATTCTTCTTTGAAAGAATTAATAAGATCAATAAACCACTGACCAGACTTACCCAAAAGAAAAGAGAAAGGGCCCAAATTAATAAAATCATGAGTGAAAGGGGAGAAATCATGACTAACACTAAGGAAATAGAAATAATTATCAGAAATTATTATCAACAGCTATATGCCAATAAGTTAAGCAACCTAGAAGAAATGGATGCATTCCTGGAAACCTATAAACTTCCAAGACTGAAACAGGAAGACATTGACAACCTGAATAGACCAATAACTAGTAATTAGATTGAAGCAGTGATTAACCCCCCCCCCCCCCCGAGAAAACTAGAGTCCAGATCCTAATGGATTCCCTGGATAATTCTGCCAAACATTCAAAGAAGAAATAGTACCTATTCTCCTGAAACTGTTCCAAAAAAATAGAAGGAAGGAAAACTTCCAGACTCTTTTTATGAAGCCAGCATTACCTTGACCCCCAAGCCAGGCAAAGACCCCACCAAAAAGGAGAATTTCAGACCAATATCCCTGATGAATATGGATGCCAAGATTCTCAACAAGATCCTAGCTAATAAGATCCAACAGTACCTTAAAAAGATTATCCACTAGGTGAGATTTATCCCTGTGATGGAAGGGTAGTTCAACATTCACAAATCAATCAATGTGATAGAACACATAAATAGAAGAGACAAGAACCGCATGGTCCTCTCAATTGACGCAGAAAAAGCATTTCACAAAATACAGTATCCTTTCCTGATTAAATCACTTCAGAGAGATAGAGGGAACAATCCTCAACTTCACAAAAATCCATCTATGAAAAGCCCACCATGAATATCATTCTCATTAGGGAAAAGCTGAGAGACTTCCCACTAAGATCAGGAACACAACAAGGATGCCCTCTCTCGCTGCTGTTATTTAACATAGTACTAGAAGTCTTAGCAACAGCAACCAGACAAAAAAGAATCAAAATGCAATCCAATTGGCAAAGAAGAAGTCAAATTCTCTTCACAGGTGACATGATACTCTGTGAAAAACCCAAAGTCTCCACTCCCGATTTACTAAAACTCATACAGCAATTCAATAATGTGACAGGATACAAAATCAATGCACAGAAGTCAGTTGCTTTCTTTTACGCTAACAATGAAACTGCAGAAGGAGAAATTAGGGAATTGATTCCATTTACAACAGCACCAAAAACCATTAGACACTTTGGAATAAACCTAACCAAAGAGGTAAAGGATCTATACTCAGGAACTATAAAACCCTCATTAAAGAAATTGAAGAGGACACAAAAAGTGGGAAGAACATTCCATTCTCATGGATCAGAAGAATAAACATTGTTAAAATGACGATGCTGGCCAGAGTAATCTATACTTTCAAGCCATGCTGATCAAAATCCCATCAGCATTTTTCAATATCCTGGAACAAACGATACTAAAATATGTATGGAGCCAGAAAAGACCCAAAATCGCCAAGGAAATATTGAAATAGAAAAATAAAGCAGGGGACATCATGTTGCCTGATTTCAAGCTACATTACAAAGCTGTGATCACCAAGACAGCATGGTATGGGCACAAAAAAAAGACACAAAAGCCAATGGATAAAAGCCAATGAATAGAGATTCCCAGATAAGGACCCTCAAC
The DNA here is from genome assembly GCF_030435805.1 of Mustela lutreola. Classification (NCBI taxonomy): domain Eukaryota; kingdom Metazoa; phylum Chordata; class Mammalia; order Carnivora; family Mustelidae; genus Mustela; species Mustela lutreola. Next base: position 110,903,338 of record NC_081293.1, read on the forward strand.
TCTATGTCTAATCTTTGATAAAGCAGGAAAAAATATTCAATAGAAAAAAAAAAAGTCCTTTAATTCTTTTACTGATTATATACATTTGTAGAAAAGAGATTACAAGAATTTTTAGAATTAAAATGTTATTTCACAAAGCCTTTCTTGTTTTCAATAATAATTAAAGTACAACTTGAAAACATCAAAAGGGTATATTATTGTCAGGCACAGAATGTCTTTTATGTTTGTTATCATTTTTAGGGTGATAATGTAATTTTAACTTTCTGAAAGATATTTTTATGGTGATTACATATATAGAAACTCAAACATGAAAAAAAATGAGTAATATTGCCACCATCCAAAGGGGTAAGTAGTATAGGAGAGTGCCTATTTTCATAGGTCATAACTAATATTCACAATATCTTTTTAAAGACCTAATAAATTTTCAAAACACAATGTTAACTAAATGGGTTAAGTGATAAAGGACAGGTGTTTAATAGTTTTGGCAATTAAATATATTCTTATAGATTACTTAAAGACTTGTAGTATTGCTTACAATAAGTTAACCAAATAAGGAGAATTTAAAAACAGATATGCAAATATCAGTTAAAATGTATATTTATATATTAAATTGCAAGTATTGCTATTTCTGTTTATAAATATGTACATGGGTCCTTGGGTGGTATAGTCATTAAAGGGTTGGATCTTGCTTTTGGTTCAGATCATGAACTGGGGGTCCTGGGATCAAGCCCCACTTACAGTTCTGAGTTCAATAGGAAGTCGGCTTGGAATTCTCTTTCTTCTACCTTTGTCAGCCGCATGCATTGTCTCTCTCTCTCAAATAAATGAATAAATCTTTAAAAATTATGAAAATGTAGAGAAAAATCAAAGTAAAAGTAAATGATGGGTGCCTTGTGCTGTCATTTTACAGTTCATTTTTCTCAAATTGCCTTTAAGGAAGTACATTTCTTGTATGTGCTATTATGTACCAGCTCTGTGTTTTTGCCTCAGTCACTTCTCTTTGTCACTATACTCATTTGGGAAATGGAGACTAATAATGGCAGCTCTCTCATGAGACTGCAGAGAGTAATAAATAAAATAATGCAAGAAAATATTTAGAACACTGCTTGACACACTACAAGTCCACAACAGACATTGGAAGAATATGAATTGTAAAGCTCATCCTTACTTTTGTGACATAACATTCCTTTGCAAATGATCCTGCCTATGACATCATGCTCACAAGACTGTTGCAAGCCCCAGGGCAAGTAGAAACTGGTTTCCAGAGACTGCTCTGACCCATATATCCCCAGCAATTGTAGCCTAATCCCTTCTTGGAGGCACCCAGATGATAAATGAAATTGCATTTCTCTGAGTCCTAATCTGCCTGGTGACATCTCAGTTAACTTTAAAAATGCTTATGCACAACTCACATTCAACAACATCGATGAGATAGTTCACTGCCTGTTGTTCTGTTGTGCTGTGTTAAAGAAGAGTTAAGGTCAGATTTCCCATCCCAGTCCCAGATCAACAGCAAGTCAGAGACAGACAGACATAGGGGCTGAGCACAGCAGGCAGTTCCTCATGATTCTGAGCAATGCTTCTGCAGTATGGGATCCCGGAGGGATGGCTGATGGGTATGAGAACCATCCTGTCCTACCCCAGACAGACACATTCATACTAGATATTTCCTAGCAGATAGGGAATACTCTCACCCCATCTGCCCGGCAATGATGGGACACAGGAAGCCCCAGACTGCTCAGATCTGTGGCCAATCATGAACAACCTCAGAGAACTATCTAAGCCACCACTTCTGAGAAACCCAAACAAGCCCCGCCCTCCTGCCACTGACATGTCAAGTCCTGCCAACAAAGACCTCACTTCTTACCTTGTCACTGGGGAGCCAGCCAGGTCAACGGGATGCCACTTCTGGAAGCAGTCATCTTCTCCTGTCTCTGGGCTTGTGAGTTATCCCCCAGGCACTTCAGTCTACAGGAGAGAATCAAGAAATTCTTTATCGTTGCCTTTTTCTGTATCATTTGTTCATGGGAATTTCTCTTCTTTGCTTTGCAGTTGGCCTTGGGCAGGTGAAGTTGGAGCAACCTGAAATATCAATTTCCAGAGCAAGATATAAGAGTGCCCAAATACTATGCAAGGTGTCCTCTAAGGACTTTACCAATGAAGTCATACACTGGTACCGGCAGAAACCACATCAGGAGATAGAACATCTAACATATGTCTTGACAAGCTATACTCAAGTTTCTTTAGGTGGGAAGAAAAACAAACTTGAAGCAACCAAAAATGCTATTACTTCTACTTCAACCTTGAAGGTAAATTTCTTAGAGCAAGAAGATGAGGCCATGTACTACTGTGCCTGCTGGGATTGGATCCACAGCATCAGAGTTGCTAAGAAAAGCTACGCAAGAACCATCTTCAGGTCTGACCTACCCACATCCTTCTCAATATGGCAACCACAGAGGTTGCACAGCTGGGTGCCCAGCCTGAGCCTCTCTTTCTGCTATATTTCCTGAACTCTGCAGGAAGACATTTTAGATTCTACTCATACAATGAGCTCCACATGATATCAGCAGCACTGGTACAAATATAAACATTTTGATGCTATTTCCCATGAAATTCTGTTGTCTGGGAACTCTGAAAATACAGGATTGGTGGTTCAGAGAAAAATCCATTTATCTGTTAATTCACCATAGAGAAAGAGATTTTGAGTATTTGAATGGTTCAGAATGAATCCAGAAAAAAGTATACATTTTACATAAATATTTCCTATTATTACTACTTTCTGATTTTATTCATTTATTACAGTTATTCAGAGGTTCAATGATCTTTTGAATGTAAATATTGCCTTCTATTTGTATCTGAGGCCATCCTGAAGGTATCTGACCATTAATTCCTGAACTAAACAATCAGGTAATCTGAGGCCATCCTGAAGGTATCTGACCATTAATTCCTGAACTAAACAATCAGGTATTTGTTGGTATAGGAGAGACCATGGTTTAAACCCTGTATTCTAGAGGTAGAAGCAGAACCTCACTCCACATTCAGGGATCAATTCTAGGAGAAAACCAGCACATTGGGTGTCCCCAGCATGGTGGATATGCCTCTGACTTCATTCTCCAGGGCTCTATAAAGAAAACTAAGGATCTAAGGACCAAATGGTTAAAAAGAAAGATAATACACCCTGCATACATCTCTAAAGAAAGGCACTGTCCCTCACAAATCAATAAAACAAAAAATCATTATTGAGAATTGAATTCTGTGATTAGTAACTGTATGGTTGTGAGTTTGTAAGAAATAGGGAAACATGCAGTGTAAAAATTCCACTCCCTTTCTTGCTTCAGCAGCACATACACTAAAATTGGAATGCTACCGAGAAGATTAGCATGGCCCCTGTGCAAGGATGGCATGCGAATTCATGAAGTGTTCCATATTTTTCTAAAAAATTTATAATAATTCCACTCCCGCATCTTTAGGATCCACTTTCAAGGATGAGGAAAAACCTTTACTTCTCAAACCTTGTACCTTTGGTAACACGGTAACACGGATATCTGATCACATAATTACCATGCCTGCATTTAATACTTGGTCCCCGAGATCATGACAACATAGTCATTCTTTTTCTCTTTCTAAGAATGAGGCAGTGCTACCAAGTACAGATGTGCTATAGAAGCAGAATGAAGAGATATCACCTCACACCAGTCAGAATGGCTAAAATCAACAGGTCAGGAAATGACAGATGCTGGCAAGGATGCGGAGAAAGGGGGACCCTCCTACACTGTTGGTGGGAATGCAAGCTGGTGCAACCACTCTGGAAAACAGCATGGAGGTTCCTCAAAATGTTGAAAATAGAACTGCCCTATGACCCAGCAATTGCACTACTGGGTATTTACCCTAAAGATACAAACATAGTGATCCAAAGGGGCACGTGCACCCGAATGTTTATAGCAGCAATGTCCACAATAGCCAAACTATGGAAAGAACCTAGATGTCCATCAACAGATGAATGGATCAAGAAGATGTGGTATATATACACAATGGAATACTATGAAGCCATCAAAAGAAATGAAATCTTGCCATTTGCAACAACATGGATGGAACTAGAGCGTATCATGCTTAGCGAAATAAGTCAAACAGAGAAAGACAACTATCATATGATCTCCCTGATATGAGGAAGTGGTGATGCAACATGGGGGCTTAAGTGGGTATGAGAAGAATAAATGAAAGAAGATGGGATTGGGAGGGAGACAGACCATAAGTGACTCTTAATCTTACAAAACAAACTGAGGGTTCCTGGGGGGAGGGTGATTGGGAGAAGGGTGGTGGGATTATGGACATTGGGGAGGGTATGTGCTTTGGTGAGTGCTGTGAAGTGTGTAAACCTGGTGATTCACAGACCTGTACCCCTGGGGATAAAAATATATGTTTATTAAAAAAAAAATAAGGGAATCTTTCTGCCCTTCAACGGACGAATGGATAAGGAAGATGTGGTCCATATACACTATGGAGTATTATGCCTCCATCAGAAAGGATGAATATTCAACTTTTGTAGCAACATGGATGGGACTGGAAAAGATTATGCTGAGTGAAATAAGTCAAGCAGAGAGAGTCAATTATCATATGGTTTCACTTACTTGTGGAGCATAACAAATATCATGGAGGACATGGGGAGTTGGAGAGGAGAAGGGATTTGGGGGAAATTGGAAGGGGAGGTGAACCATGAGAGACTATGGACTCTGAAAAACAATCTGAGGGGAATGAAGTGGTGGGGGGGTGGGGGGTTGGGGTACCAGGTGGTGGGTATTATAGAGGGCACAGATTGCATGGAGCACTGGGTGTGGTGCAAAAATAATGAATACTGTTATGCTGAAAATAAATAAATTTAATTAATAATAAAAAAAAGAAGCAGAATGAAGTCCTACCACAGCAGTGTCATTGCCTTCTCAGAGGCAAACACATGATCTGATGTCCTACATCCTGTCCATTATGACTCCTATTTGTGGTGGATCCCAGGAGGAGAACTGAATGAATGGTTTCAACATCACCTTGCCTTTCACCTAATAAGTCTACAGAAGCAAAGGTAAGAAGACCACTTCTTCTTGTAATGTGTATGAAATATGTGAATGAAAAGAGGGAATAAGGAGCACCTGGGTGGCTCAATCATTAAGCATCTGCCTTTGGCTCAGGTCATAATTCCAGGGTCCTGGGATCGAGCCTCACATGAGGCTCCCTGCTCAGGAGGAAGCCTGCTGCTCCCACTTTCACTCCTGTTTGTATTCCCTCTCTCACTGTGTCTCTTTCTGTGAAATAAGTAAAATCTTAAAAAAAAAAAAAAAAAAAAGAAGAAGAAGAAGAAGCACTGATACACTTCTCACAGTATCAGTGCTAAATACAGATTATTTCATTTAAGCCTAAAAAGAACAGTGCAGACCTTGATTAACACGGCCACATGACAGTGAATCTCAGGAGATGAAACCACTCTTACTTTTCAACACAAAACAACCATGATACACTACAGTGTGAGCAGTAGGGCACAGGGTACCTCATCTATGAGGCTTTGAAGTGAGAGGATACCATGTAGCTCTTAAAAACATGCTTTTTTGAAGAATTATAAGTAAAATTTACAACTTTACTGAAGGTCAAACCAATTCTCCCCTCATGTGGACCATGGCAGGCATTACTAAGGCGTGCATATTAACTTCCAAAGGCACCCAGAGCATGGAGCCTCAAGAGAGGATCTGATCAAGATGGAAGGCCAAAGGTAGAGTCAGTATTTTCAGCACCCCTGCCATCAATATTTTGGGGTTTTTACATTTAATAAAGATTGTTTGTATAATAATTTAAAATGTAACTATATAAAAATAATAAAATAAAACTGTCTAAATGACATTTCAAATGGTTATATATTTATATTTTCCATTCTATGGTATTACTGCTTACACCCCCAGAAAAAAGAATAACTAGAAAACTGTGATTAAATACAATGACAAACGTGGTTACCATGGAATAAGAGGGCCACGAACTATGCCCAAGTCCAGAAAACCCCGTTTAGTAAATAAGGTTTTACTGAAACACAGCCTGGACCATATGCTTACAAATTGTAGAAAGCTTCCCTTGCATTACAATGGCAGAGCCCAATATTTGCAACAGAGACCCACAAACCTTAAACTATTGATCATTTATCCCTCTACAGAAGATATTTGTCAATCACCTCCCTAGAATGATATACTATGGAGTGACATTTATTTTTATTTTATCTTTCCTTCTGTTTCAGGGTTTCCTTAATGACCCTTTGTTACATATCCACTCTCCCCATATTAACTATCTCACCCTGGATAAATTTCTTGCCATATCTTTGATTCATTTTCCTCATTTGGAAATGGAAAACATAAACATATTTACCTGGAGGAACCACTGAGAGAAGTAACTTAAAGAATACATATAAAGTTCTTCCACATGCTTGGAGCAGGCCTAATGTTCATTATATTGAGGAACTGAATTTCTTATAAGGTTATTATGGCATATTTGATCATAATATTACAAAATATAAAACCAAGACCAAAACTTATTATTTTCTCTACTTCTTAATTTTAAATAATAGAATAAGTGAAAATAGAAAACTTTTCCTCTCAGATTTTCTAACATAACACCTGCTGCTGACATTCCTGGAATACAACCATGTCTATTCATTTCCTAACTGTCTGTGATGGCTTTTGTGCTACAGTGGCTGAGGTGATGAATTAGAAGAGAGACCTTAGGGCCAAACAGCTTAAGTAAAGTATTTGTTATCTGACTCTGAACTGAAAAATGTTGGCAGCTCCTTCCATGCAAAAAAAAAAAAAGTAAAGAAATGAGTTTTAACTACAATTAAAATTCAAGATACAATAAGAAAATATTTTGATAAATTTTACTCTGAAAATGAAAACAAAGCTTGCATGGCAAAAAGCAGCATAAGTTAAATCAAAAGACAAATAACAATCCATGAGGAAATACTTTCAAGTTGTACAACACATGATGATCATCTATCCTCAAAATAAAAATACATTTTAAAAATGGAAGGAAAATGGCAAAAGACATGAAAATCCAATTCACAAAGAGAAATATAAAAATATTCTTGAATATATTCATGTTCAACTTCACCTTTAATAAGGTAAATATCAATTAAAATTACATTTAGATACATTTCTCATTCATGAGACTGAATAAAAGCAGTACACTATGTTGGGGAAGCTGTGGGAGACACTCTGACACATTGCTGGAAGGATGCAAAATACAACCCTTTCATGGAGGAATTTGGAAATATCTAACAGAATTTCACATGCATTTAACTTTAACCTAGCAAAAACACTTTTAGAAATTTACTCTGAAGGTACAGTTTCAACACTATATATGTATATATATACATATATATATGTATATATATACATGTGCACAAAAGTATTCATTGGGTAACTGCAAAATGTTAGAAATGATATAAATATCCAAATATAGTGAGTTTAGTTGGATAAATGATGGCACATACACCTAGTAGAAGAGTATACACTGCTAAATAGAATGTGAGATGTAAAATCCATTGTAATACATTTTTCTGGCAAATCACAATTGGAAGGTAAAATTTAAAAAAATTATCATTTACAATAGTCACACTAACAATATCAAGAGAACCTCTATACTATGTAGAGGTTAAATTTAACCAAAAATGGGAAGGATTTGTATGCTAAAATCAATAAAACTTTACTGACAGAAGTTGAAGAAGAAGTAAATAAATCTAGAGATATACCATGTTCACAGATTGGAAGACTCAATACTGATAAATACATTCAATGTAATCCCTACTAAAATCCCAGGAGAACTTCTCATACAAATTAATAAACTGATTGCAATATTTATATGGGCAGATGAATAATAGTGCATTGCAAAATAGTTTTGAAAATAATTTAAGCACTTACTATGAACCTACAGTGGTCAAGACAGTGGGATATTGGTGAAAACATAGATACATAGATAAGAGGGAGAGAATCCAGAAATAAGGCAACACATATGTGGTTAACTAATTTCTAATAAAGATGCCAGGGAAATTCATTGGACAAAAATGGACTTCTCTACAACTGGTTATGAAACAACTTTTCATCTATGTAAAAAAATAATAATTATAAACCACAATCCATATCAAATATCACATACACAAACTAAAAACAGATTCTAAGACAAAATGTAAACACTAAAGCAATAACACTTCTAAATATTGTTGTGAACACATTGTGAAAATATGTCACAAAAATATTTGTGACCAGGGGGACAAGATGGCGGGGAAGTAGGAGGAGGCGCCTTTTCAACCTGTACCCTAAAGTGAGCTGATTACCTACCAAAGAACTCCAATCACCCATGAAACCAGCCTGAGATCAGAATTATGCGCATCTGGATCTCTACAGGGGCAGAAGACGCCAGTGGGCAGGTAAAGCGGAGTGGGTAAGGCTGATATTGGAAGATAAACAAAAGGGGGAGGGAGCCACCAGAGGTGACTGGTTGGAAAGTAATATCCCTAATACAAGAGAGAGAGCCCTGCATCTGGGGACCAGCATTGACCTGGAAACTGGTTGAAAGCACTCCAAAAGAGCAAAGGATTGCGGGGGAGAAATTGTGGAAATCAGGGTGACTAGGGATAGGGGCTCAAGTCCCCGGTCCCAGGACAGCCTCCCCTGGCGCTGAGCCAGAGAAAGTGTGGTGGAGAAACCAGGTCTTGGTCCCTGAGCCACCAACGTGCCCGAGAATGTGTAGGTTCTGGCTCCTGTGAGGGGATGGGAGCCACACCCAGGTGGCAGAATGTGCTAGCCCTGATACAGAGCCTGAGATATGCGTGCCCCAGATCATCCCCTGAGAGAGGTACAAAGGCCCAGCCAGCGCTCTTTGATACGCGCCATTGTTTCAGAGCCTAAGACCCACGCCCCAAACTCTCCCCTGAGAGAGGTGCACAAAGGCCCAGCCTGGTGCTTTTAGCCCATTCTCAGAGCCTGAGACGCACCCGTGACCCACAGCCTCCCCTGAAAGAGGTGCGAGCAAGCCGGGCACTCTTAGACCCAGAAAGACCAGGCACTCCCAGCCCGGGCCAGCAGGAAAATCTCAGTATATGATCGCTACTTGGAACCTCTCTGGTGGTCTGGAGCTCCCAGACAGCCGCCACTGCCATGGTTTTGGGTACAAGCAGAAGATCCTGCATCCCCAGGGACCGCGACTTGGAACCTGCTCTGCCAGAGGCCAAGGGGAAATTTATATGGGCTCTGCAACACCCACAGAAGAACAGATTGAGGCTTCTCTCTGAGAGGGAGGTCAGGGTATAGTTTGCTTTCCTCTAAACCTACAAAAACCATCAAAAGCGGTCAAGGCAAGAGAGGGGTGGGGGGAAAGGTGAACAAACATAAAAACCTCCAGAGAACAAAAGCCTGAATTTATCTCAGAGCCCACCACCTTGAGGGGGACTGGAGGACTTAACTCAGGGAACATCATTGACTGAAAACCCACGTGTCAGGCCCCTCCCCATGAAAACCAACCAGGAAAGAAAAAAAAAAAAAAAAAAAGACTACAAGAGAACCACCACTACTTCATAGGACAACTTTTATTATTAATTTGTTCCCACTATTCTGGCTCATTTTTTTATATAGATAATTTTTAACCTATTTACCATCACAGTGAGCTGTCCAGTACATCAAATTCCATAATAACCTTCTAACCTGAACTTTTTGATACATACACCTGTGTTTTTCTTTTGCATTTCTATTTTTTGAATTTTTTTCTTAATTTCAGTTTAGTTTAGTCTAGTTTATTCCTTTTTATTTTTATCATCTAATATTCATATAGAGTTAAACTTCAAAGTAATCCCCTTTCCCCAATCAATACTACCCCTATAGGTAAACCAATTTTTAATCCCCCTTTATCCTAGGAAAGTTGAGTCCTTTAACAAAGATATCAAGATACATCCAGGAAGGATCAAAACAAGCTTCCTCGCCCACACTGAGAATTTTTAACCACTCTCCCAACTTTTTCTTCCACCAGTGTTTCTGTGTTTTTGTGTTTGTCCTGATAGTATATAAATCTTACACTTGGGGTTCTTTTTGATGAGGTTCTTCCTTTATTTACATATACTTTTTTTTCCTATTGTTATATACTTTTATCAGTCTTTTTGTTTGTCTGTTTATTTTTTTATACCTCATAAATCTTACCTTGGGGCCCATTTGGGCTGAACCCTTGCTTTCATCTTCCCTTTCTTTCCTGTCTCTCTCACTCTCTCTCGCTCTCTCTCTTTTCCTTTTTCTTTTATTTTTTCTCTCATTTGGATGGGGAATCCTGATTGCTCAGAAGTGTTCCAGGGTGCACCCTGACTGCACCACGGTTGATACATCCAGCTACATCTGTTCAGTCATCTCTCACCAAAATGACTAGGAGGAAGAAAGCCCAACAGAAGAAAAATGCAGAGGATGGACCTTCTGCAACAGAGCTAATGGCTACCAACATAGACAATATGTCGGAAAGAGAATTCAGGCTAACAATTATCCAGGCAATAGGTTGAGGAAGCCATGGATGACCAAATGGAATTGATTAGGGCTGAGCTGAAAGCGACCAGACAGGATGTTCACAATGTTAGGGCGGAGCTAAAAGCTACCAGGGCTGAGGTTCACAATGCTCTCAATGAGTTCCAATCTAATCTAAATTCTCTCAAAGCTAGGGTAACTGAGACAGAAGATAGAATTAGTGATCTGGAGGACAAACAGAGAGAAAGGATCAAGAGGAAGTCTGGAACAAACAGCTTAGAAACCACGAAAACACAATCAGGGAAATAAATGATGTCATGAAATGGTCCAACGTCAGAATTATTGGAATCCCTGAAGGGGAGGAGAAAGAAAGAAGTCTAGAAGTTATAGTGGAACAAGTTGTCTATGAAAATTTTCCAATCTCACGAATGGAACTAGCGTTCATGTACCAGAGGCAGAACGGTCTCCCCCCCCAAGATTATAGATTCCTAAAAAAACATCAAGGCATCTGATAGTAAAATTGAGAAATCATAATCATAGATACAATCTATTGAAAACTGCTAGGACAAAGAGGGTCCTCACGTACAGAGGAAAGTCCATCAGAATAACGTCAGACCTGTCCACAGAGACCTGGCAAGACAGAAAGGGCTGGTAAGATATATTCAGGGCACTAAATGAGAAGAACATGCAGCCAAGAATACATTATCCAGCAAGACTGACATTCAAAATGGAGGGAGAGATAAAGAGTTTCCAGGACCGGCAAGGCTTAAAAGACTATGCAACCACCAAGCCGACACTGCAGGAAATATTAAGGGGGGTTCTGTAAAATCCTAAGAATAGCATTGAACAGAAATATAGAGACAATATACAGAAAGAAAGTCTTCAAAGGTAACACGATGTCAATAAAAACGTATCTATCAATAATCACTCTCAATGTGAATGGCCTAAATGCACCCATAAAATGGCACAGGGTTGCAGATTGGATAAAATGACAGGAACCATCCATATGTTGTCTACAAGAGACCCATTTTGAGCCTAAAGATACACTCAGACTGAAAGTGAAGGGATGGAGAAGCATCTTTCATGACAATGGGCCTCAAAAGAAGGCTGGGGGTAGTGATTCTCATATCAGATAAATTAGATTTTAAACTAAAGACTGTAGTCAGAGATACAGAAGGACACTACATAATCCTTAAAGGGACTATCCACCAAGATGATCTAACAATTGTAAATATGTATGCCCCCAATATGGGAGCAGCCAATTACATAAGAAAACTGTTAATCAAGATAGAGAGTCATATTGATATGAATACACTAATAGTAGGAGATCTTAACAAGCCTCTCTCAGAAATAGACAGATCATCGAAGCAGGAAATCAATAAAGAAACAAGAGCATTGAATGACACATTGGACCAGATGGACCTCATAGATATATACAGAACATTCCAACCTAAAACAACAGAATACTTATTCTTCTCAAGTGCACATGGAACCTTCTCAAGAATTGAACACATATTTGGTCACAAATCAGGACTCAACCCATACCAAAAAACTGAGATTATTCCCTGAATATTCTCAGATCACAATGCTTTGAAACTGGAGCTCAATCACAAGGAAAAGTTCAGAAGGAACTTGTTTCAAACACCTGGAAGCTAAAGACTGCCTTGGTTAAGAATGGTTGGATCAACCAGGAGATCAAAGAAGAACTGAAACAATTCATGGAAACCAATGAGAATGAAGACACTTTAGTCCAAAACCTATGGGATACAGCAAAGGTGTTCCTAAGGGGGAAATACATAGCCATTCAAGCTTCCCTCAAAAAAATTGAAAAATCCAGAACACACCAGCTATCTCTACACCTGAAAGAACTGGAAAATCAACAACAAATCAAACCAACTCCACACATAAGAAGGGAAATCCTCAAGATTAGAGCTGAGATCAATGAAGTAGAAACCAGAGATACAGAATGTATCAATGAAACTAGAAGCTGCTTTTTTTGAAAGAATCAATAAGATCAATAAGCCATTGAGCACACTAATCCAAAAGAAAAGAGAGAAAGCCCAAATTCATAAAATTATAAATGAAAAGAGAGAGACGGGGGGTGGGGCAAGATGGCGGGGGAGTAGGAGGAGGCGCCTTTGCAGCCGGTACGCCAAAGTGAGCTGATTACCTACCAAAGAACTCCAATCACCCATGAAATCAGCCTGAGATCAGAATTATGCGCATCTAGATCTCTACAGGGGCAGAAGACGCCAGTGGGCAGGTAAAGCGGAGTGGGAACGGTGGACTGATAACGGAAGATAAACAAAAGGGGGAGGGAGCCACCAGAGGCGACCAGTTGGAAAGTAATACCCCAATACGAGCGAGAGTGCCCTGCATCTGGGGATCAGCATTAACTTGGAGACAGGTTGAAAAGAGGTGCGCAAAAGCCCAGCCTGGTGCTACGGACCTGCGCCCCGTTCTCAGTGCCCAAGAGGAGCGCGCGACCCACAGCCGCTTCTCAAAGAGGTGCGCGCAAGCCGGGCACTCCCACCCCGGGCCACGGCAAAATCGCAGTGTGAGATCACTGCTTGGAACCTCTCTGGCGGTCGGGAGCTCCCAGACAGCTGCCACTGCCTTGGCTTTGGGTAGAAGCAAAAGATCCTGCCCCCCAGGGTCTGCAACTTGGAACCTGCTCTGCCAGCAGCCAAGGGGGAACTTATTTAGACTCTGCACCCAGAATGAGGCTTCTCTCTGAGAGGGAGATCAGGGAGCAGTTTGCTTTCCTCTAAAACTACAAAAGCCATCAAAGGTGGTCAAGGTGAGAGAAAAAAAAAAGTGAACAAACAAAAACCGCCAGAGAACAAAAGCCTGAAAAAAAACATTTTCCTCAGAGCCCACCCCCTTGAGGGGGGCGGGAGGACTTAACTCAGGAAACATCATTGACTGACAACCAACGTGACAGGCCCCTCCCCCAGAAAACAAACAAAGAAAGAAAAAAAAAGAGAGAGAGAGAGAGAGAGAGAGAAAAGGACTACAAGAGAACAACCACTACTTCATAGGAAAACTTGTATTGTTCACTCGTTCCCACTATTCCAGTTCTTTTCTTTTCTTTTTTTTTTTTTTTTTTTTACACATAGGTAATTTTTTTAACCTATTTACCATCACAGCGAGCTGTACAGTACATCAAATTAAATAATACCTTTCTAACCTGAACTTTTTGATGCATACACCTATGTTTTTCTTTTGCATTTTTATTTTTTGAATTCCTTTTTTTTAAATTTTAGTTTAGTTTAGTCTAGTTTATTCCTTTTTATTTTTATCCTCTAATATTTATATAGAGTTAAACTTCAAAGTAATCCCCTTTCCCCAACCAATACTACCCCTATAGGTAAACCAATTTTTAATCCCCTTTATCTTAGGAAAGTTGAGTTCTTTAGCAAAGATAACAAGATACATCCAGGAAGAATCAAAACAACCTTTCTCACCCACACTGAGAATTTATAAGAACTCTCCCATCTTCTTCCACCAGTGTTTCTGTGTTTTTGTGTTTGTCCTGATAACATATAAATTATACACTTGGGGTTCTTTTTGATGAGGTTCTTTCTTAATTTGAATATATATATATATTTTTTTTCTCTTGTCATATACTTGTATCAGTCTTTTTATCTCTTTTTGTTTGTCTACTTCATAAATCTTACCTTGGGAACCATCTGGGCTGAACCTTTTTTTCATCTTCCCTTTCTTTCCTGTCTCTCTCTCTCTCTTTTTTTTTTTCTTCCTTTCTCTTTTTTTTCTTTTTCTTTTCTTTTGTCTCTCATTTGGGTGGGGAATCCTGATTGCTCAGAAGTGTTCCAGGGTGCACCTTGACTGCACCACAGTTGATACATCCAGCTACATCTGTTCAGTCATCTCTCACCAAAATGACTAGGAGGAGGAAGGCCCAACAGAAGAAAAATACAGAGGATGGACCTTCTGCAACAGAGCTAATGGCTATCAACATAGACAATATGTCGGAAAGAGAATTCAGGCTAACAATTATCCAGGCAATAGCTAGGTTGGAGAAAGCCATGGATGACCAAATGGAATTGATTAGGGCCGAACTGAGAGCGACCAGACAGGATGTTCACAATGTTAGGGCAGAGCTTAAAGCTACCAGGGCTGAGGTTCACAATGCTCTCAATGAGTTCCAATCTAATCTAAACTCTCTCAAAGCTGGGGTAACTGAGACAGAAGATAGAATTAGTGATCTGGAAGACAAACAGATAGAGAGAAAGGATCAGGAGGAAGCCTGGAACAAACAGCTTAGAAACCACGAAAACAGAATCAGGGAAATAAATGATGCCATGAAGCATTCCAACGTCAGAATTATTGGAATCCCTGAAGGGGAGGAGAAAGAAAGAAGTCTAGAAGATATGGTGGAACAAGTCCTTCATGAAAATTTTCCCAATCTCGCGAATGGAACCAGCGTTCATGTACTAGAGGCTGAACGGTCTCCACCCAAGATTATATATTCCAAAAAAACATCACGACACCTGATAGTCAAATTGAGGAATTATAATTGTAGGTATAATCTCTTGAAAACCGCCAGGGCAAAGAGGCTCCTTACTTACAGAGGGAAACCCATCAGAATAACGTCAGACCTGTCCACAGAGACCTGGCAAGCCAGAAGAGGCTGGCAAGATATATTCAGGACACTAAATGAGAAGAACATGCAGCCAAGAATACTTTATCCAGCAAGACTGACATTCAAAATGGATGGAGAGATAAGGAGTTTTCAAGACCGGCAAGGCTTAAAAGACTATGCAACCACCAAGCTGACACTGCAGGAAATATTAAGGGGGGTTCTATAAAAGAGGGAAAATCCCAAGAATAGCATTGAACAGAAATATAGAGACAGTCTACAGAAAGAAAGACTTCAAAGGTAACTCGGTGTCAATAAAAACGTATCTATCAATAATCACTCTCCATTTGAATGGCCTAAATGGACCCATAAAACGGCACAGCGTTGCAGATTGGATAAAACGACAGGACCCATCCACATGTTGTCTACAAGAGACCCATTTTGAGCCTAAAGATACACCCAGACTGAAAGTGAAGGGATGGAGAAGCATCTTTAATGCCAGTGGGCCTCAAAAGAAGGCCAAGGTAGCGATTCTCATATCAGATAAATTAGACTTCAAACTAAAGACTGTAGTCAGAGATACAGAAGGTCACTACATAATCCTTAAAGGGACTATCCACCAAGATGATCTAACAATTGTAAATATGTATGCCCCCAATATGGGAGCAGCCAATTACATAAGAAAACTGTTAATCAAGATAGAGAGTCATATTGATATGAATACACTAATAGTAGGAGATCTTAACAAGCCTCTCTCAGAAATAGACAGATCATCGAAGCAGGAAATCAATAAAGAAACAAGAGCATTGAATGACACATTGGACCAGATGGACCTCATAGATATATACAGAACATTCCAACCTAAAACAACAGAATACTCATTCTTCTCAAGTGCACACAGAACCTTCTCCAGAATAGACCACATACTAGGTCACAAATCAGGACTCAACCCATACCAAAAAACTGAGATTATTCCCTGAATATTCTCAGATCACAATGCTTTGAAACTGGAGCTCAATCACAAGGAAAAGTTCAGAAGGAACTCAAACACCTGGAAACTAAAGACCACCTTGCTTAAGAATGCTTGGATCAACCAGGAGATCAAAGAAGAACTGAAACAATTCATGGAAACCAATGAGAATGAAGACACTTTGGTCCAAAACCTATGGAATACAGCAAAGGCGGTCCTAAGGGGGAAAAACATAGCCATTCAAGCCTCCCTCAAAAAAATTGAAAAATCCAGAATACACCAGCTGTCCCTACACCTTAAAGAACTGGAGAATCAACAACATATAAAACCAACTCCACACATAAGAAGGGAAATCCTCAAGATTAGAGCGGAGATCAATGAGGTAGAAACCAGAGATACAGTAGAACGTATCAATGAAACTAGAAGCTGATTTTTTGAAAGAATCAATAAGATTGATAAACCATTGGCCAAACTAATCCAAAAGAAAAGAGAGAAAGCCCAAATTCATAAAATAATGAATGAAAAGGGAGAGATCATAACTAACACCAAGGAAGTAGAAACAATCATCAGAAGTTATTATCAACAGTTATATGCCAATAAGCTTAGCAACCTAGATGAAATGGATGCATTCCTGGAAAACTATAAACTCCCAAAATTGAACCAGGAAGAAATTGACAACCTGAATAGACCAATATCTAGTAACGAGATTGAAGCAGTGATCAAAAACCTCCCAAAAAACAAGAGCCCAGGACCTGACGGATTCCCTGGGGAATTCTACCAAATTTTCAAAGAAGAAATAACACCTATTCTCCTGAAGCTGTTTCAAAAAATTGAAGCAGAAGGAAAACTTCCAGACTCTTTCTGTGAAGCCAGCATTACCCTGATCCCCAAACCAGGCAAAACCCTACCAAAAAGGAGAATTTCAGACCAATATCACTGATGAATATGGATGCTAAGATTCTCAACAGGATCCAACAGCACATTAAAAAGATTATCCACCATGACCAGGTGGGATTCATCCCTGGGCTACAAGGATGGTTCAACATTTGCAAATCAATCAGTGTGATAGAACAAATTAATAAGAAAAGAGAGAAGAACCACATGGTCCTCTCAATTGATGCAGAAAAAGCATTTGACAAAATCCAGCATCCATTCCTGATTAAAACGCTTCAAAGTATAGGGATAGAGGGAACATTCCTGATCCTCGTCAAATCTATCTATGAAAGACTCACAGCAAATATCATCCTCAATGGGAAAAAGCTTACAGCCTTCCCATTGAGATCAGGAACACGACAAGGATGCTCACTCTCACCACTCTTGTTCAACATAGTATTAGAAGACCTAGCAACAGCAATCAGACAACAAAGAGAAATTAAAGGTATCCAAATTGGTAATGAAGAAGGCAAACTCTCTCTCTCTTCGCAGATGACGTGATTCTTTATATGGAAAACCCAAAAGACTCCACCCCCAAACTACTGAAACTCATACAGCAATTCAGTAACGTGGCAGGATACAAAGTCAATGTACAGAAATCAGTGGCTTTCTTATACACTAACAATGAAAATACAGAAAGGGAAATTAGATAATCTATTCCATTTACTATAGCACCAAGAACCATAAGATACCTGGGAATAAACCTAACCAAAGAGGTAAAGGATCTGTACTTGAGGAACTACAGAACACTCATGAAAGAAATTGAAGAAGAGAAGACACAAAAAGATGGAAGACCATTCCATGCTCTTGGATCGGAAGAATAAACATTGTTAAAATGTCTATATTGCCTAGAGCAATATATACTTTTAATGCCATTCCCATCAAAATTCCACCGGTATTCTTCAAAGAGCTGGAGCAAATAATTCTAAAATTTGTATGGAATCAGAAGAGGCCCCAAATCGCTAAGGAAATGTTGAGAAACAAAAATAAAACTGGGGCATCACGCTACCTGATTTCAAGCTTTATTATAAAGCTGTGATCACCAAGACAACATGGTCCTGGCATAAAAACAGACACATAGACCAGTGGAACAGAGTAGACAGCCCAGATATGGACCCTCAACTCTATGGTCAAATAATCTTTGACAAAACAGGAAAAATATACAGTGGAAAAAAGACAGTCTCTTCAATAAATGGTGCTGGGAAAACTGGACAGCTATAAGTACAAGAATGAAACTCGACCATTCTCTTACACCATACACAAAGATAAACTCAAAATGGATAAAAGACCTCAACATGAGACAGGAATCCATCAGAATCCTAGAGGAGAACATAGGCAGTAATCTCTTCGATATCAGCCACAGCAACTTCTTTCAAGATATGTCTCCAAAAACAAAGGAAACAAAAGTTAAAATGAACTTTTGGGACTTCTTCAAAATCAAAAGCTTCTGCACAGCAAAGGAAAGAGTCAAAAAACAAAGAGGAAACCCACGGAATGGGAGAAGATATTTGCAAATGACAGTACAGACAAAAGGTTGTTATCCATGATCTATAAAGAACTCATACTCAACACTCAAAACAGACAATCATATCAAAAAATGGGCAGAAGATATGAACAGACACTTCTCCAATGAAGACATACAAATGGCTTTCAGACCCATGAAAAAATGTTCATCAACACTAGCCATCAGGGAGATTCAAATTAAAGTCACATTGAGATATCACCTTACACCAGTTAGAATGGCCAAAATTAACAAGACAGGAAACAACATGTGTTGGAGGGGATGTGGAGAAAGGGGAACCCTCTTACACTGTTGGTGGGAATGCAAGTGGTGCAGCCACTTTGGAGAAGAGTGTGGAGATTCCTCAAGAAATTAAAAATAGAACTTCCCTATTTTCCTGCAATTGCACTCCTGGGTATTTACCCCAAAGATATAAATGTCGTGAAAAGAAGGGCCATCTGTACCCCAATGTTTACAGCAGTAATGGCCATGGTCGCCAAACTGAAAAGAACCAAGATGCCCTTCAATGGACGAATGGATAAGGAAGATGTGGTCCATATACACTATGGAGTATTATGCCTCCATCAGAAAGGACGAATACCCAACTTTTGTAGCATCATGGATGGGATTGGAGGAGATTATGCTGAGTGAAATAAGTCAAGCAGAGAAAATCAATTATCCTATGGTTTCACTTATTTGTAGAGCATAACAAATAGCATGGTGTTTATGGGGAATTAGGAGAAGGGAGTTGGGGTAAATTGGAAGGGGAGGTGAATCATGACAGACTATAGACTCTGAAAAACATTCTGATGGGTTTGAAGTGGCAAGGGGGTGGGGTGGGAGGTTGGGGTACCAGGTGGTGGGTATTAGAAAGGTACACCAGTTAGAATGGCCAAAATTAGCAAGAGAGGAAACAACATGTGTTGGAGAGGATATGGAGAAAGGCGAACCCTCTTCCACTGTTGGTGGGAATGCAAGTTGGTGCAGCCACTTTGGAGAACAGTGTGGAGATTCCTCAAGAAATTAGAAATAGAACTTCCCTATGACCCTGCCATTGCACTCCTGGGTATTTACCCCAAAGATACAGATGTAGTGAAAAGAAGGGCCATCTGTACCCCAATGTTTATAGTAGCAATGGCCACGGTCGCCGAACTGTGGAAAGAACCAAGATGCCCTTCAACGGACGAATGGATAAGGAAGATGTGGTCCATATACACTATGTATTATTATGCCTCCATCAGAAAGGATGAATACCCAACTTTTGTATCAACATGGATGGGACTGGAGGAGATTATGCTGAGTGAAATAAGTCAAGCAGAGAGAGTCAATTATCATATGGTTTCACTTATTTGTGGAGCATAATAAATAGCATGGTGGACATGGGGAGTTAGAGAGGAGAAGGGAGTTGGGGGAAATTGGAAGGGGACATGAACTATGAGAGACTATGGACTCTGAAAAACAATCTGAGGGTTTTGAAGGGGTGGGGGTGGGAGGTTGGGGGTACCAGGTTGTGGGTATTATAGAGGGCACAGATTGCATGGAGCACTGGGTGTGGTGCAAAAACAATTAATACTGTTATGCTGAAAATTAAAAATAAATTAAAAAAAAAAGAACCTAAAAAAAAAGAGAGAGAGAGAGAGGGCACAGATTGCATGGAGTACTGTGTGGTACGAAAACAATGAATACTGTTATGTTGAAAATAAATTTTAAAAAATTGAAACAAAATTTGTGACCTTGGGTTAGCCAAACGTTTCTCATATAGAACACAAAAAGTAAGAATCATAAAAGAAATGTTTGACAACTTGCACTTCCTCAAAATTAACATTTCTGTTCTTCTCATGACTGAAAATTGATGGAAAATAAACAGTGAATCATATAAATCAAATAAAGACAAATAAACTAAAAAACCTACAGATTTAAAAAAAAGAATAACCCAAATGCTTATCAGAGAAAATACTGAGATCCACCATACAGAGATAAGTTTCAAAGCTGCGTATTAACAAATTACAGTTAAAAAACTATAAAGAGATATAATGGGAATTTGGGCAGAACTCAACTGAAATTTAACAACAATTTACACTGAAGAAAAACAAACAGGGGCACCTGGGTGGCTCACTTGGTTAGGTGTCTGCTTTTAGCTCAGGTCATGATCTCAGGGCCTGGGATTGAGTAGGCTTGAGTCCCTGACTCTCAAGTCCCAGGCTTGAGCACCCTGCTCTGTGGGGAGTTTCCTTGTCTCTCTGCCTCTTCCTTCCAGCACTACCCCAACACCACCACCACCTGTTCTCTCTCTCCCTCTCTCTCATTCCCTCACTCTTCCTCTCAAATAAATCAGTAAAATCTTTTAAAAAATAAAGGAAAACAAACAAAATTTAGGAAAAAGGACCCACATGTGTTCCAAGGTGTTGAGAGATGGAAATAGCTCAGCTCTCATCTTAAAATAGCATCCAAAAAAGTAGGAGGAGCTGAAATGTCATTCTGTGTATCCATTGGAGAACTGAGATTGTACTTAAATAAAAATTGGAGACAGGCTTTTGCAGCTAGAAACAGGAAGTGAGCATTTGTTCTTCTTGGATAGATGTTGTCAAACACATTCACCTGGTCACAAGATTAAAGTGGAAATTTCTAAAGAAATATAAAGAGCTGAGTATTGACTAGTGGAAGAGTGTGAACCCTGAGGGACCATGTATAAAGTATTTCCTATCACCTTTTAAGTGTCTTCTCCAGGAACTCCATAAAATTCTTGGAGGGAAGATCAGGGACATTCCAGAAAAATACTTCCCCCTTGATGCTGTAGGAGGGGAACAACAACTAGAGCTAAATCCACCCAGACCTAAGCTATGCTATCACCACTGTAAGAAACAAGTGACTTCATCTGCAGGGGAAGGTGCTGGTGGAATCCCCCTGCTGTTGAGGGAAGGCAAAGGAGGAGATCACAAAAATGTTCACCAGAAACATCTCCTCCACATCCAAAAGTAGCAACTTTTCATTTACAGAAGGATGGGCATCAAAGTACAACCTGAAGTAGGTGAGTACTTATTGTTGCTGAGGGAGTGAAATACGGATTTAAAATTTTCTACTTCTGGAAATCTGGAAGGAATAGTTGTGAAGATCACATCCTTAAAACCCATTTTCACTGCATCTGCTTAAAATTGAGACTTAATGAAAATATCAAGAATGTCTCCCTCCCTGACTTTTCGCCCACAGGCCAGCAAACCTTTAGTAAAAGTCACAGTGGAATAGAGCTCAAAGAGCTTCAAAAGATGGACTCTTTCTGGTGAGCAAAACAAACAGTAGATACCCAGCTTTTGTAGCAACATGGACGGGACTGGAAGAGATTATGCTGAGTGAAATAAGTCAAGCAGAGAAAGTCAATTATCACATGGTTTCACTTATTTGTGGAGCTTAACAAATAGCATGGAGGACATGGGGAGATAGAGAGGAGAAGGGAGTTGGGGGAAATTGGAAGGGGAGGTCAACCATGAGAGACTATGGACTCTGAAAAACAATCTGAGGGTTTTGCAGGGGCGGGGGGTGAGAGGTTGGGGGTACCAGGTGGTGGGTATTATAGAGGGCACAGATTGCATGAAGCACTGGACGTGGTGCAAAATAATGAATACTGTTATACTGAAAATAAAAAATAAATTAAAAAAAAAGACAAATGAGGAGAAAAGACAAAGAAGAACTAGGGAATTTTTAAGTGTCTGAACACTAACAAAACAAAATTCAACCCTGATAACTTAACAACAACAAACTTCAACTCCAGTCTAACTCCTGATTCATTAACATAAACCCCCAAAGTAAAGGCCTAACAGGAAAGGTGTGTTCACTTTCAAACACAAAATATATTTATTTCAGTATCTACTATACCACACAGCATGTCCAGCTTCCAAACAAAAATTTCGTAGACATACAGTAAGTCAGGAAAAATATACTCTGAGGACTCAAAGCCATTACCACAACCAGATTGAGACATGACACAGATGTTGAACTATCAGGGAATTCAAAATAACTATGATTAATATATTAAAGGCTCTAATCTAATGGAAAGTGTAAACAATACTCAAGATTAGACAGATAATTTCAGTAGAGAGATGGAAAGAACCAAATTAAAGGCAAGAAATAAAAACACAATAAAGGAAATGAAGAATGCCAAAAAGGATCACCAGTAGCTTTAAGAGATGCAAGGAAAGAATTATTAGTCTCCATGAGTACAGACCAATAGAAATTATCTCAACTGCATTGGAAGGACTAGAGAGAGAGAAAAAAGGAAAAGAGGGAGTTGATAAGCATAACTCATAAAAGCAAAGAACTGTAAGAACTTCCTCCATCTCTCTCTCTCTCTCCCACTGATTTCAACCAATGAGGGACTACAGTCCATTAACAATAAAATGGCTTCTTTACATTAATATCATTGAATGGTAACAGTCACACAGTGATGAGAGAAATCTGCTGATAAAGGGAGTTAGTAGACCTATTCTGCAGGATGATTTGGTGTAAATACTGTGGCTCCCTTTCTCTACTGTCTATGGGTCTTAGCTGTGTGTTCAGAGCGCCACTTCCTCTTGGTAAACCAGCTCTCAGATTTGCTTTGTGATCAGCTGAGTAATCAACCACCTCTCCTGACAAGAGCTGGCAGGATGCTATTCCCACTGCAAGTCATCCTGGTGACCTCCCTGTGGATCTGTAAGTGGCTCTACCTATGGGAGATTTCACTCAGTGAAGAAAGGAGATAGAAAGCATGGACAATCAAGCCAGCCATTACGGGAAGAAGAAAGCTCATATGGTCATTTAAACTAAGCTGACAAATTTCACCATGAGCTTGAATTCTTCAGGAAGGAAAATTTAAATATCAGACCCTAAGCTTTTCACTAATAGAGAACAAATGTGCATTATTTTGCAAATGTCAAAATTTCATGAATTGTTGCTTTTTTCTCTCTCAGATGCAAATGCAGACATTCTAATAACACAGTTCATGCCATCCATTACTGACAACAAAGAAACAGAATTTTTAGAACACCAAAGGAAGGATGTAAATATATACTAGTACTGACAGAAGCCAGACCAGCCTCTAAATGAATTCTGTGCATTTCCTTAAATGAAAATGTGGTCTAGGAACAAGGTATTAATGAGGACAGCTACGAAGCCAGGAAAAGAAAGAGGGTTTACCAGCAAGCCTCAGGATACACCAAGTTAGTGAGGCAAACGCTGGGCTGGAATACTACACCTGCTCAAATACACTCCAGTGAAGTGTGGAAATGCTCTGCTGCCACTGGACAAAAGCCCTCCACAACTCCACACCCTTGCCATCATATACATGCTCCTTTCTACCTCCCAGAGAGACCTGACTAATGTCTATACAGGAATTTTCTCCTGAATCTGTGTTCTCAGCAAGGTCTGAGCTAGGAGCCCAAGGACCGAACCTGTGATGTTTCTTTCAGTCAGGTCACTTTATCAACTATCCTTACCTCTGTGGGAGCTACACTAGCTTCTGCTAGTGTCTTGATTTTTATACTTCTGCATCTATGAGAAGTTTCTGTGGAAGGAAGACAAATCAATGTGCAAAATGGTGTGCTGAGTTTGAATGAACTAACAAATGAACAAAGGAATGAAAGATGGAAGATACAAGACTTCTGAGTGTTACAGATCTTGATTTCAAATTCCTGCTCAGCCACTTAACCAGCAGCATTGATTGAGGAAAGGTACTAAATCTTTGTTATACTGTGTTCCCAGTTTTTGGTATTAACCTGCTGGATTGCTGGGAACTAAAGAAGGTTGCATACAGACAGTTCTAGTACAGGATCAACACATCACAGTGTCCTTTCCCATTATAACTGAGCTACTTCATGAGCCAACTCAGCGAACACAGGATCTCAGGGAGTCTTTAAAAATCACATCTCACTTTGCCCTCTAAACAACAGTAAAGTGTTGCTCTAATTCTAAAAAGCTAAGAATTGTGAAGAGGGAAAGAGTCAAGGGTAATAAATGAAAGAATATTTTTCCTCCAATATTTTTCTTTATTCACAGTATAGAAATGTCATAGCATCTAAAGCAATAACTACAGTAATTTTAAATATTCATCAAACTTTGTGAACTTTCTATAACTATTGATCTATAAAATATACTTACTTCTGAATAAGGTTGTGAGATTAGTATCTCATTTGTTATTATATAATAAGACTTTTATTCCAATTTGCACGCTAAGTTAGAGCTCTCCACATGTTCAATCTGAATAAAAAAGAGCTCAAGGATAGGTGTGTCTGAAGTAAAAGCTAAAGGAAAAATGCAAGGTTGTTGTTCCCAAGGGGAATATACATTGAATTATTATAACATGGGTGTTTTGGTGAGGGCTTCCAGGATTTGATAGTTATTTATACCAAGAACATAATAAAATGATACTGAGACAGATCTTACTGAGAGGGTCTTTCATTGGGTCTAAAGCAAACCTTCCTTCCCCATTCTTGCCTCTGAGGAAAAAGGGCTGCCTCCACCACTACCTCCCCAGTCCTGATTCATGCCCCCTCTTGGAGCCCATTCTAATTAGTCACTGGCAACACCAAACGTATGGATGTATGTATATCTTTGGCTTGGGTTTGTAGATGACTATACACCTTCTTGTCTTTTCACTGTTTTTTTATGTCCACTATCAACTTGTGCAGTACCTCTGGACTTATTCCCTTGTATTTCAAATGGAGACACCAAAATGAGAATCTCTCAGAATCAACTCTCCTTTACCCGAACACCAGTCAGAACTTTTCATATACATTGCAAGCAGTCTAGGGTTTCCCTTGAGAAGGTCATTGTCCCCTGGTACCAATTAAAGAAGAGCCCCTGAAAATAATCCTATAAGCTCAACCAATATTACCTGTAAGACTAACCAAATTCTGCTTAATCACAGATAAGAAAAACAACAGTCTTCTACCTGATAGTCAATAAGGTCCTCATGTCCCATAAAGCCCCCTGATATTGTGCCTACTGGAATCTCACAATATCAGAGGGTGAGAAGGACTTGTAAGTAAACCTTCTCTATTATTAACTCTGAACACCTTTCTCACTTGAGCAACCACAGCAGACACTTTCCTGCTCTTAATCACAGGTTCATAAACTGTGGGAACAGGAAGCACCCTTTGAACATTCATAGCCCAATGCCCACACAGCAAATGGGATGTGGGAAAGCAGGGGTGGCAAATGTCTTGTCCAAAGCTAGTTAACCACAAAAGTAGGGCTATGCATGAATTTCTGAAGATCACAGAATAGCTTCCAAGAGGCTGCTTCTTTTAACATTTCAGAGAAATGGATTGTGTTTTCAAATTTGGGTTTAAAATGGTATCTATTTTTTCATAGAAGATAAATTTCTACAAATTGATTCTTTCATTCCAGGGATAATATGTCATTACACAAATTATCTTCTCATTTTGATCATGTGGTAAAAAATCATTTTGCTGTTATTAAAGTAGCTGATTACAGAATGGAGAACATTGTTCACATTTCTCAAATATATTTCTATTGGTATATTTGCAGTGTAAGTTACTGAAGAATTTCCCTCTTTAGAAATACAATCCCAAATTACTAACAGAGTAGGTCTGGTGAGAACACAAAGGCTTTTCCTTTGATGCACACTCTGAGCAATTTCACACAATTATACACCTAGATATCAACCTCTTAATTCACTGAACACTTTCCTGGTAATGTAGATATGTAGTTGGTTGACCAGTTAATCCCAATCTCTCTCTCTCTCTCTCTCTCTCTCTTTTTTATTTTTGTTCTTAGTGTTTTTGTTTTCTATCAGCCCTTTTCAGTAATTATTGGCTTCTTGGAAAACAAACCCTTGGGTCAACTAAGCTCAGGTAAACTTATAAAATATCAGATGCTATGAAGCCTATATTCAAGGATTCCCCAGGAAACTCTGAAGATCAAATTTCCAGTACAAGGTTTCTTCCTGCTGGTCCTGCCATGAAGCTCAGGAGAAGGCTGATGTTTTTGTAGAACCTCTAACTAATGTGGTAACAGTCTGGGTCAAGAGATTTGCACAAGGAACTAAGCTCATAGTAACATCCCCAGGTAAGTAAATATATTTTTTAATTTTTTAAATTTATTTTCAGTGTAACAGTATTCATTGTTTTTGCACCACACCCAGTGCTCCATGCAATCCGTGCCCTCTCCAATACCCACCACCTAGCTGATAGATACTTTTTAGAAAAACAATGTAGGATCACCTTAGCATAGGGACAGCAATTTTGCTGTCCATATATAGGGATATATGGAAGAAAACTCTTTGCAAATTATTTATTTACATCCCTTCTTGAAAGCAGATTTATTATTTTTTTTAATTTTTTATAAACATATAATGTATTATTAGTCCCAGGGGACAAGCAGATTTTAATTCTACTTTTAGAAAATACACACACACACACACACACACACAAAATACACACACACAAAAACATATTCAGGTTTGAAATTAAAATTATTTTGAGAACTATGTTTATAAAACATTGGTGTGAGTTTATGGTTCAACACGCTTTTCTTGTAGTCACTCATGTAAGAAATACTTGTAAGTACCTCTAATATTAATAGGGCTCCTTTCTTAATGAATAGTGATTCTTTCTCAAATAACTTGAAATTTATATGATTGCTTTTGTGTCATCTTTTAGACCAGTGCAAAAAAAAAAAAAATCTTAGAGTAAATGACTTAATCCCACTTATTCTTATTACTGTAGCATCTTAGTGGAGAGGCTGGCACTAGTCAAAATTTTTGCTACTGTTAGTCTTATAATATTGCCTAGAGATGGTCTAGTTTAATGAATTTGTGAGCTAATTAAACCAATTCAGCTCCAGAACTCATAAAAAGAGTCTTCATGGTTTTAGGAGAGTTTCGTGTAGAAAAAAATTACAGACTGTGTATAATCATCTGTTAGCAAATAAATTTTCATTCACTTGTTATTGCTTTCTTAAAATTATAAAAATTATATATGTTCATTATGGAAAAAATTGGAAATGACAAAATTAAAATTTTATAGTGACAGTTATTACTGTTAACATTTTGGATTCCCATCTGTTCATATTATCAATGTAATAACAATCTCAAGTGAATGGTGCTAATAGTATATGAAATTAAATGCAAAAAGAGTGATTATAAAAATTGAGACATGATCAGTGATAAAGAATATCAATTTTTCAGAATTCAAATGACCACCCCTTGGATATCTTTATAAAATCAGGAGTACAGAAAAATATGTTAATTATTACCATCTAGACTACAGATCAGTTCAGAACCACTGGTCTAATTTGTGGAATACTTCAATTTCTAAGACTCACTGTCACTTGCTTCTAAAAATGTTGAGAATGTAAAAAGCATTGTCTCAAATATTGTTAACCTGAATATAAGATGCTATCTCATGCTTTAGTGAAAATATCCAGACATAAAGGAAAAAGAAAGGCTGTTTTGCAATTTGAATATATAAATTTATAGTAATATGGATAAAAGTCAAATAATTACTTGTCAATTTAATATCTTAATTAAATTATACCTACACAGTTTAAAACTATGTCAATATAAATACCAGTTGAGAAATACTGCCTTTTTTTACCCCTAATTTCATTAAAAATAGTTTTGTTCAGCACTTCATATCCATGTAAAACATCCAATTTGGAGCAAATTTCTGGATCGTCTCAGGGTCTGAGTGTCTTTTAGGAATCCCCTTATAATGATGTCACTGGATAGTTTATTTGAATAGGAAACTACCCACTTATAAAATTTTTTAAAATGCATTTCTATTCCCTCTGGTATTCCATATTTTTTCAATGTAAGTATAACATGTAGAGATTTTTGTTCCAGGTAATATTTACCAAATCCATATTAAACTTCTTTACTGTCTTTACCAGCTCTACTTCTTATGTCAACGTTGAGTTTATTTCAGGTTGTTTGAGTATTTGAATATTGAGTATTGAATTGAATTGAGAATTGAATTTTGAGTATTGAATATTTCAGTATTGTTTGACCAAAGAAAAGCATTAGAAGAGCCTCTTTTAATATGAGAGGCTGAAACAAAAGGCAACTCCCATGTTGTGAGGGATAATATTGGGAATGAAAGCTTCACCTTATGCTCTGGCATTTCAGTGTGTTTGATTCCACATGCTTTGTGTCTGTATCTCAGCAGGATTTGTAAACATCTTCTGGTTTTCATGTCATCTTTGAGGTAGACCTTGCCAGTCAAGCTCTGCGGCAGAAAAGAAACAAGCTCTGGCGCACAAACTATTTATCATTTATTTATAATACCTATTTCCTAAATCGATTTGAGAAGACTTAAAATAAAACACACAGTAGAGTTCTGCCATGAACTAAAAATAGAAGATCTTAAGCACTGAGGAAAGCAGAAGAAAAAGAAAAAAGGCCTGTAGTTATCTATCAGGAAACAGTCAAATTTTGGGTTCAATGGTAGAGAAAACTGTGATGAAGTACATACTTTATATCACCTGTGAAAATGAAGCACACTGACTTTTCATATTTGTTATGTTTTTCCCACCATAAAATGAGAAAAGGACTTTAAAGTACAAGTCCCTTAGGAGGAATGTGAAGTGAAAGAGTGGGCATTGCCTTCCACATCCACTTTAAAAATTGAAGAAATGGTCTAAGAAAAGCACATTCTATGCTCCCACTATGTCGTTACTTTGGGCACCACGATATTTAATGTCATTCACAAATGGTGACCTTCAGGAGACCTGGTCAGACACCAACAAGTTTATTAATTTTTTATTTTTTATAAACATATATTTTTATCCCCAGGGGTACAGGTCTGTGAATCACCAGGTTTTTCAATAAAGTTAGAAATGTCATAAATTTGAAATTCTTATTCAAGTATGAATTAGCTTTATTTATTGCAGAAAAGAAAAATAACAAAAAAAGAGAACGATTAAATCAACACTAATATATAGGTTTGAAATATCACACTTGCACTTGAAAATGTAGCTGACATTTAGTAAATTTATATAGAATTCATACTGCTGCATCTTAATAAAATATAAATAACTCAGACTATTTAACTCCAATGTATTTTGTGATTATTCCAATTAATGTATATAAGTGTTTTGAAGAGGCTTATGTATTTTGGAATATGCTTTCTACTTCATGAATCATAAAAATGATTTGGGCCTTAATATAATCATGTTTAAAAAAGAATGTTGAAGGAAAAACCATGTAATCTAATTACCTAAAATATAGACAATAACCATGCGTAATCAACGTCACTATTTTAATGTTCAGTTAATATTCCACTGAGAAAATTGTGGAAGTTCAAGATTCATTTTATCCTGGGGTGCTTTGGTGGCTCAATTATCTGAGTGACTGCTTTCAGCTCAGGTCATGATCCTGGAGTCCCATTATAAACTCCCTCACTGGGCTTCCTGTTCAGGGAGGAGTCTGCTTCTTCCCCTTACCCTTCCCCCTCTTATGCACTCTCTCTCTCCCTCTCTCACTCTCTCTCTCTCAAATAAATAAATAAAATCTTAAAAAAACAACAACAACAGGGGCACCTGGGTGGCTCAGTGGGTTGAGCCGCTGCCTTCGGCTCAGGTCATGATCTCAGGGTCCTGGGATCGAGTCCCGCATCGGGCTCTCTGCTCGGCAGGGAGCCTGCTTCCCTCTCTCTCTCTCTGCCTACCTCTCCATCTACTTGTGATTTCTCTCTGTCAAATAAATAAATAAAATCTTTAAAAAAAAAAAAAAAAAAAAAGATTCATTTTTTCCTGGAAAGAATAAAGTAAGAATCTAACAAAGGGAAAGGACAGGAGGAAAAACAGTGTTTAACTTTCTAGAAAGTTCTCATTCATCATTTGATTTTCAATTTCTTGACTATAATGAATCAGAAGTGTTCCCATAAAAAACACAAATTTTCTGAGATGTAAATTGGATTCCTTAATATATTGACCAGAGACTAAAACTATTAAATAACATAAAATGGAAAAATTAATCTCATTTAACTAACATGCTTTCTAAATTAAAAACAAAGTATTTGGTTGGAAAAATATGCAGTGTCCTACTATTATAATATATATTATATTTAATATATATAAAATCATATATTTTATTATATATAAATATATATTATGTTATATTTATATATTGTATATTTATATACTGTATGTATTTGTATGTACATATATAATTATATAAAATATATACACATATATATACATGATATTTACACATATATATCATTATAATATAATATAATGTATATATAATGATATATAATGTATATTGTGTAGTGTATATATTATGTAAATAATATAATTTATATGTACATATATACATTTATTGTATATAAATTTGTATATGTATATGTATAATTTGTATATGTATATAAATGTATATATGTACATACATTTATATGTATATACATATAAATTATATTATATTTTATACATAATATATATTATATATGTAATTATAGATGTATAATTACATATATAATATATATTATATATTATATATATATCTATTATGTATAGATGTATAATTACATATATAATATATGTATATATATTATATATATTATAATTTATAATTATATAAAATAATTATATAAAATATATAAATATATTATATAAATATATTATATATAAATATATAATATAAATAATTATATAAAAATATAATATATAATATAATATATATAATATTATATAATATAAATATATATTATATATGTAATTATACATCTATAATTACATATATAATAATGTTATATTATATTTATATATATTATGTATATAATATAATATAATTAATATATTATATTTATGTTTATATATTATATTTATATTTATATATTGTATATTTAAATACTGTCACTTTGCTACTAAATTCAAGGTATTGCAAATATTTGGGAGGAACAGTTTTGAACATTGTCCTACTCAAAATCCTGGAATGGTTCAGATGTGTGATTGAGATGTTTTATAAAATCAGGAATAAAGTAGAAAACATCCATTACTTTACAAGTGGGTTTGGCTCAGATAATGATCCCAGGGTCCTGGAATCAAGCCCCATGTCTTTGATCAGTGGGGAGTCTGTTTATCCCTCTCCAGCTTCCCCATGCTTGTTTTTCCTCTCTCATTAACTCTCTCTGTCATAAATAAATGGAATCTTAAAAAAAAAAATTTAAAAAGGAAGTGGGTTTGGAATCCATATTTGAAGATTTGAAGGTCAACTTGATAGATTGTCAAATATACATTATAGTAGTTCCATTCAAAATGTGAGTGTGTATTGTTTCAAAAATTCTCATATTTTAATCCAGATTCTGCCATTTAATAGTTGTTATTTGAGCAAGCTACCTGACTTCTTGTAACTATCTCTCATTAAAAATGAAAACAGTCAGTACCTCATAACCCACTGTGGATGAAAGGCCTGAGATAAGCACTAATTCTATGGCAAATTTCTTTCATTTCACTGTGAGGTGGTTCCAAACCACATGATGTTTGTGTTAATTTAATAAGGTTTTAATTGCTATTCCATTTCCCCACAGATAGAAACCTTGATGCAGCCATTTTCCCCAAGCCTACAATATTTTTTCCTTCAATTGCTGAAAGAAGACTCCATAAGTCTGGAACATATCTTTGTCTTCTTGAGGATTTTTTCCCTGATGTTATTAAGATAGATTGGAAAGAAAAGGATAAAACAATTCTGACATCCCAGCAGGGAGACACCATGAAGACTAAGGACACATACATGAAATTCAGCTGGCTGACTGTGACTGAAGCGTCAATGGATAAAGAACACAAATGTATCATTGAACATGAGATGAATAAAGGAAAAGCTGTTCAAGAGATTCTATTTTCTTCCCATATAAAAGGTATGTACATGTATGTATGTATGTATGTGTATGTGTGTGTGTGTATATATATATATATATATATACTGGTACTCTTTTCTTTAAAGGAAATACCCCACTTCCCTGCCAAGTATTAATGAAAACAAACAAATAAAAGTCTTTCTAAATGTTGGTATCTTAAATGGTAGTATGAATGTCTTGCTATTTCCCCATAGAACTGAAAGAGGATGGGCTTTGGAACATACAAAGAAAAAGACAAATTCACTTAGCTTTTCTTGCCTCAGTTTCATCATCCAATATAAAGGTCACAATAATGTTTTTTAGGGCCATCGTATAGAATAAATGAAAAAATACAAATGAAAGCACCTACCAACCTCGCACCAAGAAATGCTCTGAAGAGAGTCCACTTTTGATTATCTTACTTGATCAGGAAATGAAAACAATTATATGCCTGTCAGGAATGTTCTACTCAGCAATCAGAGTCCTTCTCCCTTCAGTATTGCTCTACTCAAAGTATAACCCTGATCGGGCTGTGATCAGTAATTTGTTAGATTTAGAAGTCAAGTCCTGGCATTAACATCACAGACCAAAGCCCCAGAGGGCCCATGAGAAAGAACCAGTTTGCACTTTCCCCTGTGGTTCACAAGTCCTTGGGAAGCAGTAGGAAACAAGCCCACAAAACATACAAAGACCGTTGCATTGTGCAACTCTGAGTTGTTGAATTAAATCTTTATCCTCTTGGATCTTCAGTGATTCCATTGATCAAATTTAGATTAAATACTGATATACCTTTCCTTTTTCCTGGCATGTGATGAAGAGGAAGCACAATAATGTCACTTAAAATGCTTGGTTTTGAAAACATAACATGGATACATTTATTCATATTTTTATTGTATTTATGTATATTCTTCCCTAAAATAACTAAAGTAAGATTCCAAACAGTCTGAATTATTTTTGTTTCTACAGCTAAGATAAAGAAAGGAGGCAAATAAGCTAAGCATAACTTTAATGTAACCACTGGGCTGAAGTCCTTTAGGTGTCGATTTTTATACTGATCAATGTAAAAATATACTATAGTAACATTCCATGGTGATGATCATAGAAAAGGGAGAAGTTCTTCTTTATGGTGTGTTTTACTTGGGAATTAACTTCTGAAAGGATAGTCAACCAAGGTCTTCTCATAGCAAAGCTAGTGAGGGCATTTCTTTTAATGCCTTTCTTCAACAAATTTCTTTTTTTTTTTTTAATTAACATACAACACATTATATGCTTCAGGGGTACAGGTCTACGATTCCTCAGTCTTACACATTCACAGCATTCAATGTAGCACTTACCCTCCCCAAAGACCACCACCTAGCTACTCCATCCCTATTACCCCCTTCCTTCCAGCAACCCTCAGTTTCTTTCCTGAGATTAAGAGTCTCATCTTATGGTCTGTCACCCTCTCTAATTTCATCTTGTTTCATTTTTCCCTCCCTTCCCCTATGATTCCTCATATCAGTGAGATCATATGATAATTCTCTTTCTCTGGATTATTTAGTTCGCTTAGCATTATAGCCTCTAGTTCCATACATGTCCTCGTAAATGTCAAGATTTCAGGGGTTTTTGATGGTTGGATAGTATTCCATTGTACATATATACCACATCTTTAACTATTCATTTGTTGTTGGACATCTAGGCTCTTTGTATATAATTTGGCTATTGTGGACATTGCTGCTATAAGCATCTTTGGATCACAACATTTGTATCTTTGGAGTAACTTCCCAGTAGTTGAATTGCAGGGTCATAGGGTGGCTCTATTTTCAACTTTTTGAGGAACTTCCATACTGTTTTCCAGAGTGGCTGCACGAGCTTGCATTCCCACCAGCAGTGTAGGAGGGTCCCCTTTCTCTGAA
The DNA here is from genome assembly GCF_030435805.1 of Mustela lutreola. Taxonomy (NCBI): domain Eukaryota; kingdom Metazoa; phylum Chordata; class Mammalia; order Carnivora; family Mustelidae; genus Mustela; species Mustela lutreola. The sequence continues at coordinate 110,937,589 of NC_081293.1, forward strand.
TCCTTGCCAGCATCTGTCATTTCCTGACTTGTTGATTTTGGCCATTCTGACTGGTGTGAGGTGATATCGCATTGTGGTTTTGATTTGTATTTCCCTGATGCCGAGTGATATGGAGCACTTTTTCATGTGTCTGTTGGCCATCTGGATGTTTTCTTTGCAGAAATGTCTGTTCATGTCCTCTGCCCATTTCTTGATTGGACTATTTGCTCTTTGAGTGTTGAGTTTGATAAGTTCTTTATAGATTTGGGATACTAGCCCTTTATCTGATATGTCAGTTGCAAATATCTTCTACCATTCTGTCAGTTGTCTTTTGGTTTTGTTGACAGTTTCCTTTGCTGTGCAAAGGATTTTGATCTTGATGAAGTCCCAATAGTTCATTTTTGCCCTTGCTTCCCTTGCCTTTGGCGATGTTTCTAGGAAGAAGTTGCTGCGGCTGAGGTCAAAAAGGTTCCTGCCTGTGTTCTCCTCAAGGATTTTGATGGATTTCTTTCTCACATTAAGGTCTTTTATCCATTTGGAGTCTATTTTTGGGTGTGGTGCAAGAAAATGGTACAGTTTCCCTTTTTTGCATGTGGCTGTTTAATTTTCCCAACACCATTTGTTGAAGAAACTGTCTTTTTTTCCATTGGACATTCTTTCCTGCTTTGTTGAACATTAGTTGACCAGAGAGTTGAGGGTCTATTTCTGGGCATTCTATTCTGTTCCACTGATCTGTGTCTGTTTTTGTGCCAGTACCATGCTGTCTTGATTATGACAGCTTTGTAATAGAGTTTGAAGTCTGGAATTGTGATGCCACCAACTTTGGCTTTCTTTTTCAACATTCCTCTGGCTATTCGGGGTCTTTTCTGCTTCCATATAAGTTTTAGGATTATTTGTTCCATTTCTTTGAAAAAAGTTGATGGTATTTTAATAAGGTTTGCATTAAATGTGTAGATTGTTTTAGGTAGCATAGACATTTTCATAATATTTGTTCTTCTAATCCATGAGCATGGAATGTTTTTCCATTTCTTTATGTCTTCCTCAATTTCTTTCATGAGTACTCTATAAGAGTTTTCTGAGTCTAGATTCTTTGGTTAAGTTTATTCCTAGGTATCTTGTGTTTTTGGGTGGAATTGCAAGTGGGATCAACTCCTTAATTTCTCTTTCTTCTGTCTTGTTCATGTACAGAAATGCAATTGATTTCTGTGCATTGATTTTATATTCTGACACTTTACTGAATTCCTATATGAGTTCTAGCAGTTTTGGGGTGGAGTCTTCTGGGTTTTCTACATAAAGTATCATATCATCTGCAAAGAATGAGATTTCTTTGTCAATTCGGATGCCTTTTACTTTTTGATGTCTGATTGCTGAGGCCACGACTTTTAGTTATATGTTGAATAGCAGTGGTGATAGTGGACAGCCCTGCTGTGTTCCTGGGCTTAGGCTTTCAGTTTTTGTCCATTGAGAATGATATTCATTGTTAGTTCTCATATATGGCTATTACAATATTGAGGTCTATACCCTCTACCCCTACACTGCAAAGGATATTGATCAAGACAGTATGCTGTGCTTTGTCAAATGCTTTTTCAGCATCTATTGAGAGCATCCTATGGTTCTTGTTCTTAATAAAGAATGTATTATTAATGTATTATTAATTATTATTAATGTATTGTATCACATTGAGTGATTTGTGGATGTTGAACCAAACTTGCAGTCCAAGAATAAATCTCACTTGGTCGTGATGAATAATGCTTTTTAATGTACCATTAGGTCCTATTGGCTAGCATTTTGCTGAGGATATTTGCATTCGTCATGAATATTGGTCTGTAATTCTCCTTTTTGATGGGGTCTTTGGTTTTGGGATCAAGGTAATTCTGACCTCCTAAAATGAGTTTGGAAGTTTTCCTTCCATTTCTATTTTTTGGGACAAGAATGGCTATTAGTTCTTCTTTAAATGTATGGTAGAATTCCCCCTGGAAAGCCATCTAGCCCAGGGATCTTTTTGGTTAGGAGACTTTTTATTACTGCTTGAATATCCTTACTGGTTATGGGTATGTTCAGGATTTCTCTTTCTTCCTGGTTCAGTTTTGGTAGTTTAGAAGTCTCTAGGAATGCATCCATTTCTTCCAGATTGTCTAATTTGCTGGTGTATAATTAATTGCTCATAATGTGCTCTTATAATTGTTTGTATTTCTTTGGTGTTGATTGTGATCTCTCCTCTTTCATTCATGATTTTATTAATTTGGGTCCTTTCTCTTTTCTTTTTGATAAGTCTAGCCAGGTGTTTATCTATCTTAATAATTCTTTCAAGAAGCCAGCTCCTAGTTTCATTGATCTGTTCTATTGTTCTTTTGGTTTCTATTTCATTGTTTACTGCTCTGATCTTTATTTATCTTCTCCTCCTGGGCTTAGACTTTATTTGCTGTTCTTTCTCCAGCTGCTTTAGGTGTAGGGTTAGGTTGTATATTTGAGACCTTTCTTGTTTCTTGAGAAAGACTTGCATTGCATATACCCTCCTCTCAGGACCACCTTTGCTATGTCCCAAAGATTTTGAACAGGATGCTCTTTAGCTTTCATGTATTTGAGTTCTTTCCAACCTTCTTTTTGTAGTTTAGTTCTAGTTTCAAAGCATTGTGGTCTGAAAATATGCAGGGAATAATCCCAATTTTTTGGTACTGGTTGAGACCAGATTTGTGATCTAGGATGTGATCTATTCTGGAGAATGTTCCATGTGCACTAGAGAAGAATATGTGTTCTGTTGCTTTGGGATGGAATGTTCTGAATATATCTGTGATGTCCATCTGGTCCAATGTGTCATTTAAAGCCTTTATCTCCTTGTCGATCTTTGCTTAGAGGATCTGTCCATTTCAGTCAGGGGGTATTATAATCCCCTACTATTATTGTATTGCTGTCGATGTGTTTCTTTAATTTCATTATTAAGTGGTTTATATATTTGGCTGCTCCCATATTAGGGGTACAGATATTTTAAATTTTTAAATCTTCTTGTTGGACAGACCCTTTAAGTATGATATAGTGTCCGTCCTCATCTCTTTTTATAGTCTTTGGCTTAAAATATAATTTATCTCATACAAGGATTGCCACCCCAGTTCCTTTTGATGTCCATTAATATGGTAAATTATTTTTCACCCCCTCACTTTAAATCTGGAGGTGTCTTTGGGTCTAAAATGAGTTTCTTGCAGACAGCATATTGATAGCTCTTGTTTTATTATCTATTCTGATGTACTGTGTCTTTTAATGGGGGCATTTAGTAATGAGTAACTCAATGTAATTGAGTTGCCCTCAATGTAATTGAGGTAACTATTGAGAGATATGAATTTAGTGCCATTGTATTGCCTGTTGGGTAACTGTTACTGTATAATGTCTCTGTTCTTTTCTGGTCTGTTACTTTTAGGCTCTCTATTTGCTTAGAGAACTCTTTTCAATATTTCCTGTAGGCTTGGTTTGGTATTTGCAAATTATTTTAGTTTTGTTTGCCCTGAAAGCTTTTTATTTCTCCTTCTATTTTCAATGAGAGCCTCACTGGGTATAGTATTCTTGGTTGCATATTTTTCTCATTTGGTGCTCTAAATATATCATGCTAGTCCTTTCTGGTGTGCCAGGTCTCTGTCAATAGTTCTGTTGCTAATCTAATATTTCTACCACTGTAGGCTACAGACCTCTTGTCCTGATCTGCTTTCAGAATTTTCTCTTTGTCTCTGAGACTTTAAGTTTTACTATTAGATGACAGAGTGTGGACCTATTTTTATTGATTTTGAGGGGGGTTCTCTGTGCCTCCTGGACTTGATGCCTGTTTCCTTCCCCAAATTAGGGAGGTTATCTGCTATAATTTGCTCCAATATACCTTTTGCCCCCCCCTTTCTTCTTCTTCTGGGATCCTAATTATTCTAGTATTGTTTTGTCTTATGGTATCATTTATCCCTTGAGTTCTCCCTTTGAGATTCCATAGTTGTTTCACTCTCTTTTCCTCAGTTTCTTTATTCTCCACCATTTGGTCTTATATTTCACTAATTCTCTCTTCTGCCTCATTTGTCCCAGCAGTAATAGCCTCCATTTTTTTTTATAATTTTTTATTTTTTATAAACATATATTTTTATCCCCAGGGGTACAGGTCTGTGAATCACCAGGTTTACACACTTCACAGCACCAAAGCACATACCCTCCCCAATGTCCATAATCCCACCCCCTTCTCCCAAACCCCCTCCCCCCAGCAACCCTCAGTTTGTTTTGTGAGATTAAGAGTCACTTATGGTTTGTCTCCCTCCCAATCCCATCTTCTTTCATTTATTCTTCTCATACCCACTTAAGCCCCCATGTTGCATCACCACTTCCTCATATCAGGGAGACCATATGATAGTTGTCTTTCTCTGCTTGACTTATTTCGCTAAGCATGATACGCTCTAGTTCCATCCATGTTGTCGCAAATGGCAAGATTTCATTTCTTTTGATGGCTGCATAGTATTCCATTGTGTATATATACCACATCTTCTTGATCCATTCATCTGTTGATGGACATCTAGGTTCTTTCCATAGTTTGGCTATTGTAGACATTGCTGCTATAAACATTCGGGTGCACGTGCCCCTTTGGATCACTACGTTTGTATCTTTAGGGTAAATACCCAATAGTGCAATTGCTGGGTCATAGGGCAGTTCTATTTTCAACATTTTGAGGAACCTCCATGCTGTTTTCCAGAGTGGCTGCACCAGCTTGCATTCCCACCAACAGTGTAGGAGGGTTCCCCTTTCTCCGCATCCTCGCCAGCATCTGTCATTTCCTGACTTGTTGATTTTGGCCATTCTGACTGGTGTGAGGTGATATCGCATTGTGGTTTTGATTTGTATTTCCCTGATGCCGAGTGATATGGAGCACTTTTTCATGTGTCTGTTGGCCATCTGGATGTCTTCTTTGCAGAAATGTCTGTTCATGTCCTCTGCCCATTTCTTGATTGGATTATTTGTTCTTTGGGTGTTGAGTTTGCTAAGTTCTTTATAGATTCTGGACACTAGTCCTTTATCTGATATGTCATTTGCAAATATCTTCTCCCATTCTGTCAGTTGTCTTTTGATTTTGTTAACTGTTTCCTTTGCTGTGCAAAAGCTTTTGATCTTGATGAAATCCCAATAGTTCATTTTTTCCCTTGCTTCCCTTGCCTTTGGCGTTGTTCCTAGGAAGATCTTGCTGCGGCTGAGGTCGAAGAGGTTGCTGCCTGTGTTCTCCTCAAGGATTTTGAATAGCTTCCATTTTTTATTGCACCTCATTAATAGCTTTTTAAAATTTTAACGTGGTTGTATTCGTTCTTTTATTTTCTAATAAAGGAACTCTCTAATATTTTCTATGCTTTTTTCAAGCCCAGCTAGCATCTTTAGAATCATCATGCTGAACTCTAGTTCTGAAATCTTACTAATGTCCATATTGATTAGGTCTAGCAGTCAGTTCTGCCTCTTATTCTTTTTTTTTTTTTTTTTTTGAGGTGAGTTTTTCTGTCTTGTCATTTTGTCCAGAGAAAAATAGATGAATGAGAGAACAAAATGCCAAAAAGGTAACAATGAACCCAGAAGAATATACACTAACCAAATCAGAAGATACCATCTATAAAATGGTCACTTTTCTGTTCATAGAATTGTTACTATTCTCTTTGATCTCCTTTTTAGTTTGTAGGTGTTCAGAATGGTTTGATAACTATTTAGCTGAATTCCTTGGACCAGAAGAAATTTAGATCTCCTACTCCTCTGCCATCTTGCTCCTCCCTCCCTTCCTCAGTATATTTCTAATGCTAATGCTCATAAGTTTTTTGTTTGTTGTTTTTGGGGTTTTTTGATGAAATATATAAAACATGGAAACACAAAACAGGGAAGGAATTTTGAAGAGAGATAAAACTAGTCTGGTCCAAGTTTTCAACCAACATTGATTAAGAATGTGAAACTAGAATACACATAGATTTAATTTGAAAAATTATTACCTGACTGTTTAAACGTCAATAAATGGTGGTAAGTGATTTATATTTATTTTTTAATGAGCAAAGTCACTGTATGGAAAAGAAAGATGATTTCAAGACACTCAAAAACCAGTTCTTGAGGATATTTTAACATCTAAACACGATTATGTAAATATTTCTGTTCTTGAGATTTACACAAAAGCCTATAGCTCAGATTCATTTTTTTAAAGCATACCAAAATAAGATTATGTGAAGTGAATAATTTCCACAACAGAACGATATCTGGAGAGAACACATCAAGGAGAAAAATAATGAACATGCTAAGACTCTCTTCCTCCATCCAACAGTCAATCATACTTTTTTTTTTTATGTTCAGTTGGCCAACATATAGTACATCATTAGATTTTGATGTAGTATTCAATGATTCATTAGTTGCATAGAACACCCAGTGCTCATCGTCAACATGTGCCCTCCTTGATACCCATCATCCAGCTATCCCATCCTTCTACCCTTCTTCTCTGAAACCCTAAATTTGTTTCCCAGAGTCCAGAGTCTCTCATGGTTTGTCTCCCTCTCTTATCTCTACAAGCAAATAATCCAGTCAATGACCTTTTTAAGGAAGTTTGGTTTTGTATGCATATCAGGTTTTTGTTTTTGTTTATGTTCTTGGTTTTGTTTTTATTTTTTATTTATTTTCAGCATAACAGTATTCATTATTTTTGCACCACACCCAGTGCTCCATGCAATCCATGCCCTCTATAATACCCACCACCTGGTAACCCGACCTCCCACCCCCGCCCCTTCAAAACCCTCAGATTGTTTTTCAGAGTCCATAGTCTCTCATGGCTCACCTCCCTTTCCAATTTCCCTGAACTCCCTTCTCCTCTTTAACTCCCCATGTCCTCCATGCTATTTGTTATGCTCCACAAATAAGTGAAACCATATGATAATTGACTCTCTCTGCTTGACTTATTTCACTCAGCATAATCTCTTTCAGTCCCATCCATGTTGATACAAAAGTTGGGTACTCATTCTTTCTGATGGAGGCATAATACTCCATAGTGTGTATGAACCACATCATCCTTATCCATTCGTCCATTGAAGGGCATCTTGGTTCTTTCCACAGTTTGGTGACCATGGCCATTGCTGCTATAAACATTGGGGTACAGATGGCCCTTCTTTTCACGACATCTGTATCTTTGGGGTAAATACCCAGAAATGCAATTGCAGGGTCATAGTGAAGTTCTATTTTTAATTTCTTGAGAAATCTCCACACTGTTCCCCAAAGTGGCTGCACCAACTTGCATTCCCACCAACAGTGGAAGAGGGTTCCCCTTTCTCCACATCCCCTCCAACACATGTTGTTTCCTGTCTTGCTAATTTTGGCCATTCTAACTGGTGTAAGGTGGTATCTCAATGTGGTTTTAATTTGAATCTCCCTGATGGCTAGTGATGATGAACATTTTTTCATGTGTCTGAGAGCCATTTGTTTGTCTTCATTGGAGAAGTCTCTGTTCATATCTTCTGCCCATTTTTTGATATGATTGTCTGTTTTGTGTGTGTTGAGTTTGAGGAGTTCTTTATAGATCCTGGATATCAACCTTTTGTCTGTACTGTAATTTGCAAATATCTTCTCCCATTCCATGGGTTGCCTCTTTGTTTTTATTTTTGTGAGTTTTTTTTTTTTACACTATAAAGTAATACAACCCTCACCTCAGTTATATATTCAGAAAATCTATGATTATTCCTTGTCCAGTCTTTCTGTCCCTGGAAAGAAGCACACTGAAATGCTGAACTTCTGTAATAAAAAGATCATTTTCTATGAGTAATTATGATAGGAGAAGAGATAAAGCCTGAGATAATGCCTCCACTATGGTGGAGTCATATGAATTTCTATGGATTGTTTTACAAGGTACTTTCCACATGTTCTAGCTTATCTAAACCCTCATAATGAAATGTTGAGTGCTGGCTCTGCCAATCACTGGTATGACTCCCAGCAAGTTATTTAGACTTTCTAAACCTCATTTCTTCATGGCTAACATGAATACAGCTCACATCAGTGTCATGACCTAATACATGTGAATCTTTCACATACTTCCTGGCACAGTAATAATCATTCAATAGGTATTGGCTTTCATTATTATTATTGTCATGTCCACAAATACCACCACTCCAAAAAATCATGTGCATGAGTTGGGGATATTGGAACATGTGTGCTTTGGAAAGGTGGGGCCTCTTTCCTTTGCTTAGATGGGGAATTTACCTATTCCAGACTCCTCCCAAAATGTAATATTCTGCTGTGCGTTCTAGGATTGGATGAATTCTTTTTGGTAACAACCCTTCATGTTAGCAGTGGGTGCTGAGCAATGTATAGCAGCCACTGTTTCAGTTATTTTTTTCCATTTAACAAGAATTTATAGAACACCTACTGTGTAGCAAGCACTGTGCTGAGAGCTATGAGCACAGAGGGAAAACAAGATAGTCCTAGACATTAAGTTGTGAGAAAATAAGGAAAAATGCATCATTCATGCACTTCAGCATCTTCATATGCAGAAATACAATAAATTAATTGGTCTACTAGCTTACACAGACTCAGAACAATCAGTTCTGGAATTGTGGGGCTCATATTAGTAATGGCTCTCTCCTCTCTGTTTACATATTCTATCATCTACCTATCTATTTATATACCATCCATCTATCCATCCACAAAACAGACAACATATCAAATAATGAATATAAACAATTTAATAATACTTGTCTTTATTTCTTTTAGAGCTTTCTGCTATTACATCTAGAAAATCTTCTTTGAAAGATGAAACTGGTAAGTTTTTGTCTATGTTTGCTCTTAGTTATGCTATAGCACTTTTTCTTCCTGATCAACTTAACTTATGAAATTCCCTGGCTTCAGGGAGACGCCTCAGAATGGCCGGATCTTGCAAAGTATACTGAGTTATATTTTAAGTCAATCCATTTCTCAGGAGTCATTTTAACACAGTAAACGCTGGTTTTGGTGTGAGAAGACAATAAATTAGGGGTACAGTGATGTACTCTGAATTCTTTCTGCAATGGACTCTGTTCACTTCTGTGGCCTTTGTTTCTACTGATTGAGGAAAACATGATATCAAGTTGCTTCTGGATATTTTTAAGTTTTTGTTCTTGTTGGTGGTTAATAACATGAATTGACACTGAGAGTGTCTTATACAGGGGGCACTGTACTGCACATTACACTGTACTGTGTGTCCATGTTGTTCGATTCTCTTAATATTCACTGTGGAGGATTTTATCCCCATTTTACACAGTGTGTGGGGGGGGCAAGGACCTAAAATTAATTCTGTCCCTTGTGCCATGCCACACAATGATCTGGGGCTTCAACCCAGACCTTCTTAATTGAGAGTTCAAATACTTACTAAGTTCTTATTCTTTCTCTAATTCCCAAAGCCAAGGCCCTGAGACAGGTCCACACATGGGAGAGGGGGTGTAAGTGCAGGGCTTCATGTACCACAGACTGGACATTAACCCCAGTCTTTTACTATTTAGTTTCATGAATGTGGGTTCAGTAGTTACATTTTCTGGAAAGCAGGAATAACACAAATGATGTCTCACTCAGTTACTGAAGACATAAGGTCACATTTGTAGAATGTCTAGCATAAGGTATCTCATTTAGCTGTCACATTGTAAGTACTGGTTTCTGGTCCTTTCTACTACAAGAAGCTACAAGAAACTACAAGAAGCACTGGCTCTAGCCTTACTGATTTTCCCCCTCCATGTCCAATCTTGACCTCAGCTAACATATTACCTACCAAAGGCAAGGAGCAATGAGCACGGCACCACTTGATGTCCTTTTCCACAGTAAGGGTTAATGATTCTTGAGTTCTGACTCTTTTGGAGATAAACACATAAAAAAAAAAAATCCAGGTGCTCCTGCATGGCTCAATCGGTTAAGGGTCTGCCTTCAGCTCAGGATATGATCCCAGGGTCTTGGAATTGAACCCCATTTTGGGCTCCCTGCTCAGTGGGGAGCCTGCTTCCCTCTGCAGTTCCCCCTGCCTGTGTTCTCTGGCTCTTTCTCTCTCTTTGGTAAAGTAAAATAAAATAAAATAAAAGTCTTTAAAAAAAAAGAGAGAGAGAAAGAAATGTCCAGATGAACAGACTCAAGACCCAACCTAGTGGTTCATTGAATGGCCAGTCTGGTCCACCATCATTGTCATTAATTTCTTGACATATATTGTCATTATTTCTTGACATCATATATTTCTTACAAAACCCCAAAGGATAAAAAATGCAATTATCATATAACATCATAGATACAATGAGGGTATTCAGGAAAGACAAGGGAGTGAGTTTGAGCTCTTAAAGTTGCAGAGAATTGGATTTGCCCCTTTCTTCCATTTTTTGTTTATTTTATTTTATTATTTCTTCAAGATTTTATTTAAATTTCAGTTATTTAATATAAGGGTAATATTAGGTTCAGGTGTACAATATGATTTAACACTTCCATACATCACCCTGTGCTCATCACAACTAATGCCCTCTTTACTAAAACCTCCCACCCATCCTACCTTGAACACAACCAAATTTGTACCCCTGATAGTAATCTCAGTAATGGCTAAGATGCTTCTAAATCAACAATTCATCTTTATATTTATGCTTAACTCTTTGTTGTTGAGGGTATTTATTACACGTAGAGGTATAGAAACACAGAGTAGGTAAGAATGTGTTCTTTTTTTAAGGTTTTATTTATTTATTTGGCAAAGAGAGAGAGATCAAGAGAGGGAACACAAGCAAGGGGAGTGGGAGAGGGAGAAGAGATCCCAGAAAGCTGGGGTCAATCCTAGGGCCCTGGGGTCATTACTGAGCCAAAGGCAGATGCTTAATTACTGAATTACCCAAGCTCCCCAAGAATGTGTCCTTGAACATTATGTTGCTGGGATTAAAATCTGGCTTGTGGTACTTACTAACTGTAGACATCAGGCAAATTAGTTCTCTGTTCTCAATTAATTTGTAAAATGGCAATGAAAATAATCCCCTAGGTTACTAAAAAATTAAGATTAAAGTTTTGTACACAAACCTCTCAAATTAATCTGTAGTTTAGATAGTGGTTAAAGCATATTAGTGACTATTATTACTTAGAGACATGGTGGGAATGAAGAAATGATAAAAGCTATTTTCACCAATTTTTTTCAGGTTGACTCATTCATCTAAGATATAACCTTACTTCCTAATACTTTGGAATATTCTTAGTGAACCTCTGATGTTGATTGAGTTTATCTGCAAGCTAGATTATGAGTTATTTGGTGGTGGTGGTAATGGTGGTGGTGCTGGTGATGTTGATGGTGTAGACATTTACTTCCAGGTTTTGCTGTTGTGGGGACATCAGAAATGTATAATATGACCCGTCTCCCATTAATAAGTTATAGCCCTTCAAAAGAACAGAAGGTAAAACTAATAAATGACCTATTTTAGACACCCTGCAGGTGCAGCTCATGAACACCTCTGCCTACTACACCTACCTTCTCCTCCTTTTCAAGAACCTGATCTACTTTGCCATCATTCTCTTCTATCTGCTTGGGATATCAGCTCTCTGTGGCAATGGGAAGAGCTCCTAGCACATGGTGCCATCACGTGTCCACTTGTCTTCATTGGCTATTATTGCCTAAAGCATCATCTGAGTATATAATGGGGCATTCTAGATTTGGGTTATTTTGGTTCACATGTGTCTTTCTATTGTATCATTATTGAAGAATGATTTTACAAACAATTGGGCAAGCAGAAAAGTTCACTCTGCAGCAAGAACAACTTCTGCCATGACTTAAGTGTAGGGTCAGGGGGTTATCCACAGGGGCTTCAACACTGCTCTCTCCTTAATGTCTGCCAGCTCCTCAGAGCCACCTGTGCCTCTACGTTTAGCCAACACAGAGCTTCTAGGTGCATCTCCTGGGGCCCTTTAACCAGATAATTGCTTCAAAACCTTTTATTTTGCACATCTGGAAACTGACATCTTTGCTTTCATAATAGGCACAATAAAAACAATCAAAAGTCTACTTCTGCATCTGTGTACTTTCATTTGGGGCAATCTGAGAGGCCAAGGTAACAGAGAGTATGACAAACGAGCTTTCGAATTCAGGACTGGTTGTAATATTGGTCAATTTCACATTTCAAATCTTTCCCTGAGATAGTCCTTATGAAGCCTTCTTTGGGACACCCACCCCAGGGGGGCCATAGCCAGTGAAGGTGCCCAAGTTATTTCTCCTTCAAAGGTGAGCAGATTCAGACCCACTTGGTTTGAAACATTCTGGTAGTGACAGTATAACATTGTTACATGACAGGCAGGTATGCTCAGACCCATGTTTCCTAATCTCACAAGAACCCCATTAGAGTCCCACTAACACTGAAAAAGTAGAGTAGTAGAGGAGTTAAGTGCATGAACTCTGAACCTGCCAAGTACCTGGGTTTAAATCTTGAGTCTATAGCTGTTTGAACTGTCTATGCTGCAAGTTTCTCATTTATAAAATGAAGATATGTTATACCCCATCTCCTGGAGTTGTGTAGAAGAGATAGTTAATTTTGTTGAATATATATGAATCTTCAACAACCTTAGCATCTCCTGTTGGCAGTTCTACTTTAGAAATAAGAGAAAACACACCTGCTTGCACACCCTTATTGTAGGAACTAAGATTTACGTGCAATACCATACCACTATTTACAACAGTCCCAAATTAAATCAAATGCCAATAAGGGGAGGTGAATCATGAGAGACTATGGACTCTGAAAAACAATCTGAGGGGTTTGAAGTGGCGGGGGGGTGGGAGGTTGGGGTACCAGGTGATGGGTATTATAGAGGGCACGGATTGCACGGAGCACTGGGTGTGGTGAAAAAATAATGAAGACTGTTTTTCTGAAAATAAATAAATCAATTTACTAAAAAAAATGCCCAATAAGAAACTAAAAAAATAAAATTAATGTATGATGGGCTAGTATGCATCTACACAAAAATATAGATTGTTGAAGAAATGAAAAATTGATCAGAAAGTATTATTGAGGTAGTAGCAGGCTGATTCAGTTTAAAGAATGAAAGACTTTTGATCTCAAGTTTTAAATTCTTAAGAATTTACATTCATTGTAAATTCATTGTAGAAATTACATAAATAAATAAAAACTAAAAAAAAAATTTAGAGATTACATAAATAAATAAATTTTAAAAAGAGATTGTAGAGATTACATAAATAAATAAAAACTTTTAAAAAGGAAAGTATTATTGAAGAAATAGGCATGGCAGGGTCCTACTAAAATTTTTAGATTATACGTTCACATGGTTCCAAAATTTAAACACTCTAAAAATTGAACTACAAAATCACTCCAGCCACTGTCACTACCTGCCCACCACTTACAGGTCACATCTTTTGTTTCTTGCCTGTCCTTCCAGGTTTTATTTAGGCAAATATGAACTTAGATATTTTTTTAAAAATACATATAGATCTAATTTTCTTCCTTCTAACACATAGGTAGAAATGACATACATTATCCTGCACTTCTCACTTATATACCCTTCTACTCTTTTTTTTTTTAATTTTTTATAAACATATATTTTTATCCCCAGGGGTACAGGTCTGTGAATCACCAGGTTTACACACTTCACAGCACTCACCAAAGCACATACCCTCCCCAATGTCCATAATCCCACCCCCTTCTCCCAAACCCCCTCCCCCCAGCAACCCTCAGTTTGTTTTGTGAGATTAAGAGTTACTTATGGTTTGTCTCCCTCCCAATCCCATCTTGTTTCATTTATTCTTCTCCTACCCACTTAAGTCCATCAACAGATGAATGGATCAAGAAGATGTGGTATATATACACAATGGAATACTATGCAGCCATCAAAAGAAATGAAATCTTGCCATTTGTGACAACATGGATGGAACTAGAGCGTATCATGCTTAGCAAAATAAGTCAAGCAGAGAAAGACAACTATCATACAAATGAATCTTTTTAAAGTAAAAGTTTTTATATACTGGAATAAAACAATGCCTCATTTAAAATTGGGAAGGATTTTCTGTTTATTTACAATCAGCCTCATTTCTGTGAAACAGGTTCTATTGGAAACCAAGTAGAGGTTCCCAAGTAGAGGACCCACCAGATACAATAAAGTGGGAATTTAATTTTTTTCTACTCCTTGATTCTCAAGAATGTGATCAGACTCCTTTAGGACAAATGCCTGGCTTCTACTTAGAGATCTGAAACTGTTTCTGCATATGGAAATCATTGAGATACAAAAGGAAAACTAACAAAAGATAGAAAGCTGTGTGGAGCTGATGTCACTGCTGGGGCTCCTAGGCAGTGCCTCCTGTGGCTTCCAACTCCTTAGTACCCTCATTCCCCAACTGTACTTGGACTGCCCAGGACTGGGAAATGCAGAAAGGGGGAGGTGCTGGAGACCAGTGTTGGTGGCAGGAAGGTGCTGGTGTGATGATGGTGTTCTATTTTCTCAGGCTTGTTTTATCTATGTGCTCTGTCAAATGTGGTTGATTCATGGAAAATGCTTGAAGTCAAACAGGCCTTTAATAGTTGGGACTGTCAGTGGTGGTTGCCATGTTGAAAGATAAAATAAGGACAGTTAAACCCCAGCCAACTTTGCTCATCCAAAGGGCCACAACTAATCGGAAGAACATATCCATCTGCACACGCATGCTCCTTCTGTCAAGGCTGTGGTTGAGGGCCCCCATATTTTATACCAAGGCTCATTCCAATAGCTGCTACATGAGTTGGGAATGTAAGATCAGAGGTATTGAGACACTGCACCCTCAGTCCACTGTGATGACACTGTTCTGAAAGAAATAACATGCAGACTTGTAGAACTAGGTGATCCCTGACATTCTACCAAGACCTACTCTTTTCCACGGCAGATGATTTACTGAGGGTACTATTTTCAGTCTCATTTTGTCACTATAGGCAGGGAGATATGAGATCCTTCACCATGAAACTACTAGCACAGACAGACTGTAGACATTATAACAGCAGGTGCTTCTTTCCTCACAGGAACACAGACATACAGAGACCCTGAGTTCCACTGTGTCATTGGATGTCATAAGCTGAATCTTCTCAATGCCTCTAAAGAGACAAATGACTGCAGAGTCAAGAATAATTAGAGCATAATACCACCCCCTTCTCCCAAACCCCCTCCCCCCAGCAACCCTGTTTGTTTTGTGAGATTAAGAGTCACTTATGGTTTGTCTCCCTCCCAATCCCATCTTGTTTCATTGATTCTTCTCGTACCCACTTAAGCCCCCATGTTGCATCACCACTTCCTCATATCAGGGAGATTATATGATAGTTGTATTTCTCTGCTTGACTTATTTCGCTAAGCATGATACGCTCTAGTTCCATCCATGTTGTCGCAAATGGCAAGATTTCATTTCTTTTGATGGCTGCATAGTATTCCATTGTGTATATATACCACATCTTCTTGATCCATTCATCTGTTGATGGACATCTAGGTTCATCTAGTTCTTGGCTATTGTGTACATTGCTGCTATAAACATTCGGGTGCACGTGCCCCTTTGGATCACTACGTTTGTATCTTTAGGGTAAATACCCAGTAGTGCAATTGCTGGGTCATAGGGCAGTTCTATTTTCAACATTTTGAGGAACCTCCAGGCTGTTTCCCAGAGTGGTTGCACCAGCTTGCATTCCCACCAACAGTGTAGGGGGGTTCCCCTTTCTCCGCATCCTCGCCAGCATCTGTCATTTCCTGACTTGTTGATTTTAGCCATTCTGACTGGTGTGAGGTGATATCTCATTGTGGTTTTGATTTGTATTTCCCTGATGCCAAGTGATATGGAGCACTTTTTCATGTGTCTGATGGCCATCTGGATGTCTTCTTTGCAGAAATGTCTGTTCATGTCCTCTGCCCATTTCTTGATTGGATTATTTGTTCTTTGGGTGTTGAGTTTGCTAAGTTCTTTATAGATTCTGGACACTAGTCCTTTATCTGATATGTCGTTTGCAAATATCTTCTCCCATTCTGTCAGTTGTCTTTTGATTTTGTTAACTGTTTCCTTTGCTGTGCAGATCTTGATGAAATCCCAATAGTTCATTTTTTCCCTTGCTTCCCTTGCCTTTGGCGTTGTTCCTAGGAAGATCTTGCTGCGGCTGAGGTCAAAGAGGTTGCTGCCTGTGTTCTCCTCAAGGATTTTGATGGACTCCTTTCGCACATTGAGGTCCTTCATCCATTTTGAGTCTATTTTTGTGTGTGGTGTAAGGAAATGGTCCAATTTCATTTTTATGCATGTGGCTGTCCAATTTTCCCAGCACCATTTATTGAAGAGGCTGTCTTTTTTCCATTGGACATTCTTTCCTGCTTTGTTGAAGATTAGTTGGCCGTAGAGTTAAGGGTCTATTTCTGGGCTCTCTATTCTGTTCCATTGATCTATGTGTCTGTTTTTGTGCCAGTACCATGCTGTCTTGATGATGACAGCTTTGTAATAGAGCTTGAAGTCCGGAATTGTGATGCCACCAACGTTGGCTTTCTTTTTCAATATCCCTTGGGCTATTCGAGGTCTTTTCTGGTTCCATATAAATTTTAGGATTATTTGTTCCATTTCTTTGAAAAAGATAGATGGTGCTTTGATAGGAATTGCATTAAATGTGTAGATTGCTTTAGGTAGCATAGACATTTTCACCATATTTATTCTTCCAATCCAGGAGCATGGAACATTTTTCCATTTCTTTGTGTCTTCCTCAATTTCTTTCATGAGTACTTTACAGTTTTCTGAGTATAGATTCTGTGCCTCTTTGGTTAGGTTTATTCCTAGGTATCTTATGGTTTGGGGTGCAATTGTAAATGGGATGGACTCCTTAATTTCTCTTTCTTCTGTACTGCTGTTGGTGTAGAGAAATGCAACTGATTTCTGTGCATTGATTTTATATCCTGACACTTTACTGAATTCCTGTACAAGTTCTAGAAGTTTTGGAGTGGAGTCTTTTGGGTTTTCCACATATAGTATCATATCATCTGCGAAGAGTGATAATTTGACTTCTTCTTTGCCGATTTGGATGCCTTTAATTTCCTTTTGTTGTCTGATTGCTGAGGCTAGGACCTCTAGTACTATGTTGAATAGCAGTGGTGATAATGGACATCCCTGCCGTGTTCCTGACCTTAGCAAAAAAGCTTTCAGTTTTTCTCCATTGAGAATGATATTTGCAGTGGGTTTTTCATAGATGGCTTTGATAATATTGAGGTATGTGCCCTCTATCCCTACACATTGAAGAGTTTTGATCAGGAAGGGATGCTGTACTTTGTCAAATGCTTTTTCAGCATCTATTGAGAGTATCATATGGTTCTTGTTCTTTCTTTTATTGATGTGTTGTATCACATTGACTGATTTGCGGATGTTGAACCAACCTTGCAGCCCTGGAATAAATCCCACGTGGTCGTTGTGAATAATCCTTTTAATGTACTGTTGAATCCTATTGGCTAGTATTTTGTTGAGTATTTTCGCATCTGTGTTCATCAAGGATATTGGTCTATAGCTCTCTTTTTTGATGGGATCCTTGTCTCGTTTTGGGATCAAGGTGATGCTGACCTCATAAAATGAGTTTGGAAGTTTTCCTTCCATTTCTATTTTTTGGAACAGTTTCAGGAGAATAGGAATTAGTTCTCCTTTAAATGTTTGGTAGAATTCCCCCAGGAAGCCGTCTGGCCCTGGGCTTTTGTTTGTTTGGAGATTTTTAATGACTGTTTCAATCTCCTTACTGTTCATGCTTTCTACTTCTTCCTGATTCAGTTGTGGTAGTTTATATATTTCTAGGAATGCATCCATTTTTTCCAGATTGTCAAATTTGTTGGCATAGATTTGCTTATAGTATGTTCTTATAATAGTTTGTATTTCTTTGGTGTTAGATGTGATCTCTCCTCTTTCATTCATGATTTTATTTATTTGGGTCCTTTCTCTTTTCTTTTTGATAAGTCTGGCCAGGGGTTTATCAATTTTATTAATTGTTTCAAAGAACCAGCTCCTAGTTTCTTTGATTTGCTCTATTGTCTTTTTGGTTTCTATTTCATTGATTTCTGCTCTGATCTTTATGATTCCTCTTCTCCTGCTTGGCTTAGGGTTGCTTTCTTGTTCTTTCTCCAGCTCCTTTAGGTGTAGGTTTAGGTTGTGTACCTGAGACCTTTCTTGTTTCTTGAGAAAGGCTTGAACCGCTATATATTTTCCTCTCAGGACTGCCTTTGTTGTGTCCCACAGTTTGAACCGTTGTATTTTCATTATCATTTGTTTCCATGATTTTTTTCAATTCTTTAATTTCCCGGTTGACCCATTCATTCTTTAGAAGGATGCTGTTTAGTCTCCATGTATTTGGGTTCTTTCCAAACTTCCTTTTGTGGTTGAGTTCTAGCTTTAGAGCATTGTGTTCTGAAAATATGCAGGGAATGATCCCAATCTTTTGATACCGGTTGAGTCCTGATTTAGGACCGAGGATGTGATCTATTCTGGAGAATGTTCCATGTGCACTAGAGAAGAATGTGTATTCTGTTGCTTTGGGATGAAATGTTCTGAATATATCTGATGTCCATCTGGTCCAGTGTGTCGTTTAAGGCCTTTATTTCCT
Source organism: Mustela lutreola (assembly GCF_030435805.1). Taxonomy (NCBI): domain Eukaryota; kingdom Metazoa; phylum Chordata; class Mammalia; order Carnivora; family Mustelidae; genus Mustela; species Mustela lutreola. The sequence goes on from NC_081293.1 coordinate 110,956,125, forward strand.
TGTTGATCTTTTGCTTGGATGATCTGTCCATTTCAGTGAGGGGAGTGTTGAAGTCCCCTACTACTATTGTATTATTGTTTATGTGTTTCTTTGATTTTGTTATTAATTGGTTTATATAGTTGGCTGCTCCCACGTTGGGGGCATAGATATTTAAAATTGTTAGATCTTCTTGTTGGACAGACCCTTTGAGTATGATATAGTGTCCTTCCTCATCTCTTATTATAGTCTTTGGCTAAAAATCTAATTGATCTGATATAAGGATTGCCACTCCTGCTTTCTTCTGATGTCCATTAGCATGGTAAATTCTTTTCCACCCCCTCACTTTAAATCTGGAGGTGTCTTCGGGATAAAAATGAGTTTCTTGGATGCAACATATAGATGGGTTTTGTTTTTTTATCCCTTCTGATACCCTGTGTCTTTTGACAGGGGCATTTAGCCCATTAACATTCAGGGTAACTATTGAGAGATATGAATTTAGTGCCATTGTATTGCCTGTAAGGTGACTGTTACTGTATATGGTCTCTGTTCCTTTCTTATCTACCACTTGTTGGCTCTCTCTTTGCTTAGAGGACCCCTTTCAATTTGGTGTTTGCAAATTCTTTCAGGTTTTGTTTGTCCTGGAAGCTTTTAATCTCTCCTTCTATTTTCAATGATAGCCTAGCTGGATATAGTATTCTTGGCTGCATGTTTTTCTCATTTAGTGCTCTGAAAATATCATGCCAGCTCTTTCTGGCCTGCCATGTCTCTGTGGATAAGGCAGCTGCCAATCTAATATTTTTACCATTGTATGTTACAGACTTCTTTTCCCAGGCTGCTTTCAGGATTTTCTCTTTGTCACTGAGACATGTAAATTTTACTATTAGGTGACGGGGTGTGGGCCTATTCTTATTGATTTTGAGGGGTGTTCTCTGAACCTCCTGAATTTTGATGCTCATTCCCTTTGCCATATTGGGGAAATTCTCCCCAATAATTCTCTCCAGTATACCTTGTGCTCCCCTCTCTCTTTCTTCTACTTCTGGAATCCCAATTATTCTAATGTTGTTTCATCTTATGGTGTCACTTATCTCTCGAATTCTCCCCTCGTGGTCCAGTAGCTGTTTGTCCCTCTTTTGCTCAGCTTCTTTATTCTCTGTCATTTGGTCTTCTATATCACTAATTCTTTCTTCTGCCTCATTTATCCTAGCAGTGAGAGCCTTCATTTTTTATTGCACCTCATTAATAGCTTTTTTGATTTCAACTTGGTTAGATTTTAGTTCTTTTATTTCTCCAGAAAGGGCTTTTATATCTCTCGAGAGGGTTTCTCTCATATCTTCCATGCCTTTTTCGAGCCCGACTAGAACCTTGAGAATTGTCATTCTGAACTCTAGATCTAACATATTACCAATGTCTGTATTGATTAGGTCCCTAGCCTTCGGTACTGCCTCTTGTTCTTTTTTTTGCGTTCAATTTTTCCGTCTTGTCATTTTGTCCAGATAAGAGTATATGAAGGAGCAAGTAAAATACTAAAAGAGTGGCAACAACCCCAGGACAATATGCTTTAACCAAATTAGAAGAGATACCAAATCGTGAGGGGCGAGAAAAGGGATAAAAAGAGGTTCAAAAAGGAAGAAAGAAAAAAAAAGAAAAGAATTTAAAAAAAAACAAATAAGAAAAATATAAAAAAGAAAAATATATATATATATATATATTAGATAAACTGGTTAAAAAACGTTAAAAAAGAAAAAGGTAAAAGTTAAAAAAAAATTTTACCAGAAGGCGAGAAAAAAAGAAAAAATGAAAAAGAAAAAAATTAAATTAACTACAAAACTAAAAAAAATCACAGGCTAAAAGCCATGAGTTCTGTGCTTTGCTTTCTCCTCCTCTGGAATTCTGCTGCTCTCCTTGGTATTGAAACCACACTCCTTGGTAGGTGAACTTGGTCTAGGCTGGATTTCTTGTTGATCTCCTGGGGGAGGGGCCTGTTGTAGTGATTCTCAAGTGTCTTTGCCCCAGGCAGAATTGCACCGCCCTTAGCAGGGCTGGGGTGAGTAATCCGCTCGGGTTTGCTTTCAGGAGCTTTTGTTTCCGTAGAGTTCTGGAGGACGGGAATACAAATGGCAGCCTCCTGGTCTCTGGCCCGGAGGAGCCGAGAGCCCAGGGCCCCACTTCTCAGTGCGCCCTCAGAGAACAGTGCCCAGTTACTCCTGTCTGCCTGATCTCCGGCCGCACTCCAAGCTCACCGAGCCTGTAACTGGTTCAAGGTAACACCGAGCTGCGAGCTTACTGTCGGCTCTGTCTCTGTAGCCGGCTTTCCCGTTCCAATACCCGCAAGCTCTGCAACACTCAGACACCCCTGATCCTTCTGTGACCCTGCGGGACCTGAGGCCACGCTGACCCCGCGTGGGCTTCGCCCCGGTTTAGCCTCTGGAGTGATGACCCTCAGCGGAACAGACTTTTAAAAGTCCTGATTTTGTGCTCTGTTGCTCCTCCGCTTGCCGGGAGCCGGCCCCTCCCCCCGGGGTCTAGCTTCCCGTCGCTTTGGATTCACTTCTCTGCCGGTCCTACCTTTCAGAAAGTGGTTGTTTTTCTGTTTCCAGAATTGCTGTTCTTCTTCTCTTCGATCTGCCGATGGATTTTCAGGTGTTTGCAATCTTTAGATAAGCTATCTAGCTGATCTCTGGCTAGCTGAAGTAGTCTCAGCCTGCTACTTCTCCGCCATCTTGGCTCCTCCCCCCCAGTACCATACTGTCTTAATGATGACAGCTTTGTAATAGAGCTTGAAGTCTGGAATTGTGATGCCACCAGCTTTGGTTTTCTTTTTCAAGATTCCTTTGGCTATTTGGGGTCTTTTCTCATTCCATACATATTTTAGGATTGTTTGTTCCAGCTCTGTGAAAAATGCTGGTGGTATTTTGATAGGGAATGCACTGTATATATAGATTGTTCTGAAGATATTTGTTCTTCCAATTATTAAGCATGAAATGTTTTTCCATTTCTTTCTGTCTCCCTCTATTTCTTTCATGAGTGTTCTATAGTTTCCAGAATTCAGATCCTTTACCTCTTTGGTTACATTCATTCCTATGCATGTTATGGTTTTGATGCAATTGTAAATGGGACTGATTCCCTAATTTCTTTCTCTTCTGTCTCATTGTTAATGTATAGAAATGTAACAGATTTCTGTGTGTTGATTTTATATTATTCCATATTTCTGAATTACTGCTTGAGTTCTCACAATTTTCAGGTGGAGTCATTTGGGTTTTCCACATGGTGTGTCATGTCATCTGTGAAGAGTGAGAGTGTTATTTCTTTGCCACCTCAGATGATTTTTATTTCTTTTTGTTGTCTGATTGCTGAGGCTCAGACTTATAGCACTATGTTGAACAACAACGGTGATAGTGGACATCCCTGCCACGTTCTTAACTTTAGGGAAAATGCTCTTAGTTTTTCCCCCATTGAGATTTTCATATCTGACTTTTATGATATTGAGTTATGTTCACTTTATCCTTACACTGTGAAGAGTTTTAATCAAGAAGAGATGCTATATTTGTCAAATGCTTTTTTTACATCTATTTAGAGGATTATGTAGTTCTTGTCCCTTCTTTTATTAATGTAGTGTATCACATTGATTAATTTGCAGATGTTGAACCAACCTTGCAGCCCAGGAATAAATCCCACTTGGTTGGGGTTAATAATCATTTTAATGTACTGTTGTATCTTATTGGCTAGTATCTTGGTGAGAATTTTGGCTTCCATTCATCAGGGATATTGGTCTACAATTCTCTTTTTTTATGGGTTCTTTTTCTGGTTTTGGGATCAGGGTAATGCTGGCCTCACAGAGAGGGTTTGAAAATTTTCCTTCCATTTCTGTTTTTTAAAATAGCTTCAGAAGAATTGGTTTTTATTTCATCTTTAAATGTTTGGTAGAATTACCCTGGGAAGCCATCTGGCCCTGGATTCTTGTTTGTTGGAAGATTTTTTTATTCCTGCCTCAATTCTCCTTGCTACTTATGGGATGGGTCTGTTCAGGTTTTCTATATCTTCCTGTTTCAGTTTTGGTAGTTTGTATATTTCTAGGAATAGATTCATTTTTCCAGATTGACTAATTTGTTGACATGTAGTTGCTCATAATATGTTCTTACAATTGTTTGTATTTCTTTGGTGTTGGTTGTGATCTCTTCCTCTTTCATTCATGATTTTATTCACTTGAGTCCTTTCTGTTTTCTTTTTTATAAGTTTGGCTAGGGGATCATTGATCTTAATTCTTTCAAAGAACCAGCTCCTAGTTTCACTGATCTGTTATACTGTTCCTTTGTTTCTATTTCATTGATTTCTGCTCTAATATTTATTAATTTTCTTCTCCTGCTGAGTTTAGGTTTTATTTGCTGTTCTTTCTCCAGCTCCTTTAGGTATAAAGTTAGGTTGTATATTTGAATCTATTCTTGTTTCTTGGGAAAAGTTTGTATTGCTATATACACTCCTCTTAGGACCACCTTTGCTGCATCCCAAAGGTTTTGAACAGTTGTGTTTTCATTTTTATTTGTTTCCATGGATTTTTAAAAAATTCTTTAATTTCCTGGTTGACCCATTCATTCTTAAGTAAGATGTTCTTTAGCTTCCATGTATTAGTGTTCTGTCCACATTTCCTTCTGTGATTGAGTTCAAGTTTTAAGGCATTATGGCCTGAAAACATGCAAGGAATAATCCCAATTTTTGGTACCAATTGAAACTTGATTTGTGACCCAATATGTGATCTATTCTAGAGAAGTTGTCATGTGACTTGAGAAGAATGTGTATTCTGTTGCTTTAGGATGGAATGCTCTGAATATATCTGGGAAGTCCATCTTGTCCAGGGTGTCATTCAAAGCCCTTATTCCCTTGTTGATCTTCTGCTTGGTCTGTCCATTGCAGTGAGTGGGGTGTTAAAGTCCCCTGATATTATTGTATTATTATCAATGTGTTTCTTTAATTTTGTTATTAATTGCTCTATATAATTGGCTGCTCCCAAATTTGGAGCATAAATATTTATAAATTTTAAATATTCTTGTTGGATAGACTCATTAGGTATGATACAGTGGTCTCTTTGTCTCTTATTACAATCTTTGGTTTGTTCTAAACAAATCTAATTTGTTTGTTATAAGGATTACTACCCCAGCTTTCTTTTGATATCCATTATCATGATAAATTGTTCTCCATCCCCTCAGTTTCAATCTCGAGGTGTCTTTGGGTTTCATTTAAGATAGAATTGAGAATAACTATTATAAAGATACTAGCTGGGCTTGAAAAGCTGGGCTTGCAGACAACATATTGATGGTCTTGCTTTTTAATCTAATTTGATACTCTGTGTCTTTTGATTGAACATTTAGCCTATTTACATTCAGAATAGCTATTGATAGATATGAACTTAGTACCATTGTATTACCTGTAAAATCGATGTTTTTGTATATTGCTCTGTTTCTTTCTGGTCTATGTTACTTTTGTGCTCTCTCTTCACTTGAAGGATCACCTTCAATATTTTTTGCAGAGCTGATTTAATGATCACAATTTCTTTTGTTTCTGTTTGTCCTGGAAGCTCCTTATCTCTCCTATTCTGAATGAGAGCCTTGGTGGATAAAGTATTCTTGGTTGCATATTTTTCTCATTTACCATCCTGAATATATCATGCCAGTCATTTCTGGTCTGCCAGGTCCCTATGGATGGGTCTGATACCAACCTTATATTTTTACCTTTGTAGGTTAGGAACCTCTTGTCCCAAACCACTATTAGGATTTTCTCTTTGTCTCTGAAATTTGTAAGCTTCACTATTATAGGTCGATGTGTTAACCTATTTTTAGTAATTTTGATGAGGGTTATCTCTCCTTCCTTGACTTGAGTGCCCATTCCCTTCCCCAAATTAGGGAAGTTCTCAGCTATAACTTGCTTAAATATACTTTCTGCCCTTCTATCTCTCTTTCTCTCTCTTTCTCTTTCTCTCCTCTTCCTCTGGGACCTCATTATCCTAATATCGTTTTGCTTTATGGTGTCACTTATCTCTCAAATTCTCACCTCATGATCTCTCTTTTTCACAGATTCTTTACTCTCCATCATTTTGTCTTCTATATCACTGATGCTCTCTTTTGCTTCATTTATCCTAGCATTAGAGCCTCCATATTTTATTGCATTTTATTAAAAGCTTTTTTTATTTTGATCTGATTAGATTTTTGTTCTTTTATTTCTCTAGTAAGGGATTCTCTAGTGTCTTCTATGTATTTTTTAAGCCCAGCTAGTATCTTTATAATTGTTATTCTGAATTCTTTTTGTTGCTGTTGTTGTTATTCTGAATTCTATCTCCAGTATCCACTTATCCATATTGATTAAGTCCCTGGCAGTTAGTACTTCCTCTTGTTCTCTTTTTCAAGTGAATTCTTCCATCTTGTCATTCTATCCAGAGAAGAATAGATGAGTGTGAGAACAAAATAAAAAAATAACAACAATGAACCCAGAAAAATATACCTTAAACAAATCAAAAGAGACCAGAAACCAAAAAAAAAAAAAAAAAAAAGAAAAGAAAAGAAAAAGTAAAAAAGAGAGAATATAATCAAACAGGTGAATGGAACAGAGCAATATACTAGATACCTGGTGTATCTTGGTCTGTTAGAAGAAACTAGATCACAAAATTGTAAAGAAAGAAAAACTTTTTTTTTTTTTTTTTAAGAAAAAGCCACAAATTCCATATACTATTTTCCCCTAGCACTGGAGTTTTACAGTTCTCTATCGTCAGTAAACTTGGAATTGGCTGTATGTTCTTGCTGATCTTCTTGGGGAGGGGCCTGTTGCAATGACTCTCAGGTGTCTTTGCCACAGACAGAATTATACCCCCTTTTCAGGGGGCCAGGCTCTGTGTAAGCAGCAGCTCCAGATTGTTCTTTGCAGTTTTTGTTTCCTGATGGCATTCAACACCAGTTTGGGATATGGGAATTAAAAATGATAATGGTGGTGTTCCAATCTCCAGCCCCAGAACAGAAAGCTCATGTAACCCTCTCAACTCCTCAGTGCACCCTCAGGGGAAAACAATCAATAACTCCTGCCTCCGTGGTTTCTGGCTGCACACCATGCTCACCCAGCCTGTGACTGAGTATTTCTATCTCAGGCACACAACCCTGACACCATTTGGAGTCTTCAAACCCTGAAGAGTCTTGGGGCTGATATTTGTACCACTTTTCCCAGTGAAGGGGGTGCATCCCATCATAGTTCTTCTGCTTGCTGAGTCCTGCTTAGAGAGAAGTCACTGATTGTGCTAGGCTTCCCAACTTATGGCAATACTGAGCTGACAGGTCACTCCTGGGATTGCTGACTGCAGCTGGCTTCCCCACTCTGATGCCTGGGAACTCTGCCACACTCAGACACCCCTGTTCTTTCTGTGACCCTACAAGATCCTGAGACTAACTACCCCATCAAGGTCTGTGCTTGCTTCACCACCTGAGTACCTTTCAGGCAGGGATGTCCTTCTCCTTCTCCCAAACAGACTTCTAAAATTTCCAATTTTTCTCGCCACTGTTGTATCACTTTCTGGCGCTGGCTTTCGGAGGCTCCCTCTTGGATTCACTTCTCCACACCTCCTACCTTGCAAAAAGTGGTTGATTTTCTATTTATAGAATTTCAGAAATTATTTTCTTGGATGTAAGTTTGAGTTCACAGGTGTTCAGAATGATATGATAGCTATGTAGCTCAAGTCAAAGGACCAGATGAAATTAGAGTCCCCTATTCCTCTGACATCTTCCTCACTTCCCTAGAACAAGTCTGAATAGAAGACATGCATATCAGAGAAGTGTGCTGGGAGTGGAGCAGAGGAGGGTTGTTCCACAATATAAGCACAAAGAGCAAGTGTCCTCACCCTCACCCCACCTAAACATGGAATAGAGATGGTGCCCAGTCCAAGGTCCTAATCTTTCCAGTCCCTGGCAAAGTATAGCTCTATTCCTGAGATCACCACCCCAGGCTTTCACCATCTGACTTTGCAGCACATTCTCACCATAGACTTTACACCTCTTGGTCTGTGCTTGAGATCCAACTTCTGGGTGAGCCTTGACTTCCATGAGCATGGACCAAATGCTACAGGTTCAGCTTAGCATGTGTAGGTGAAGGCAGTTTCTCAGAGTAAGTTAAGTCTGGCTTAGGCATCATCTGTGGGTCTGGAGTGAATGTGGCTTCCCTCCTGAGACAGAATATTCCAACTGACCACACATCTGACTCTTAAAATTTGGGTCCCAATGCCAACCCCCCACCTTCCTCACCCATTCTCCACCATAAGAAGCTCTTTCTGGTTAGGCCTCAACCTCCCACCCCCTTCCCAGTGGCACTTCTATTATTTGGTCAATTCTCAGAACAAGCACAGTTGGATGATCTGACCTGCACAAATCAATGTTCAGTTTCCATGCAGACCAGCACCATTGCCACTACAAACAAGTGAGTTTTTCTTGAAGGACACAATGAATAAAGAAGGAAAACTAATCAACACACTACTTTCCTATGAAGCATTAAGGTAAACATTCACATTTGAATGAAAGGGCTCAACACATAATTTAGTTCACTTTAATTCAAATTAGTGAAACACACTATTTTAAAAAAATGTGCCAAACACAAAGGGAAAACAATGGCTATAATTTCAGACTGTGGATTCAAAATAAGAGTCTCACATTATTTGAGAACCATACTTCTCAGTTTCTCTATTTTTGTGTTGAAAATACAGAATGTCTGGTTACACTTTACATTCCCCCTTTGGTAATTCCAACTCTTCAGGCCAAATACGTAATGCAAATCAAGAGAGGCAAAATGAATCATTTTGATAGGTTGGATTTTATTACTTTTTAAAATTGTACAAAGAGCACATGAGCATGAGTTAAAAAAAATAAAAGAAATAACAAATAGCATGAAGGACACGGGGAGTTAGAGAGGAGAAGGGAGTTGGGGGAGATTGAAAGGGGAGATGAACCATGAGAGACTATGGACTCTGAAAAACAATCTGAGGGTTTTGAAGGGGCGGGGGATGGGAGGTCAGGGTACCAGATGGTGGGTATTATAGAGGGCACGGATTGCATGGAGCACTGGGTGTGGTGCAAAAATAATGAATACTGTTATGCTGAAAATAAATAAAAACTAAATTTAAAAAAAAAGAATATCATAAGATTAATGTGTTGATCGTAAAAAAAAAAAAAAAAAGAAGGATGTTACAAAAGAAATCTGAGCCATAAAAAAAATTCCATTTTGCTTATCAAATTAAAAAGATACTTTCTTAGGGTGCCTGGGTGGCACAATTGGCTAAGTGTCCCACTCTAGACCTAGGTCTTGGTCTCAGTGTTGTGAGATAGAGCCCTGTGCTGGGCTCCAGCTTAGTTCAAAGTCTGCTTAAAGACTCTCTCAACCTCTGACCCTCCCCCCACCCTGCTTCCTTGTTCTCATGCACATGCTCTTTTGCTCACTTAAAATAAATAAATAAATCTTTAAAAAGAAAGATATTTTGCAGAATAAAAATAAAAACTGTTATTCTAATATATTAAGAAGTTTTAAATTGGGAATATAGCAGAAGACTTTGCTCCAACAATTCATGAATAGATCAGATTCAGTCTCATGGAACATAGATGTATCATCACATTATCTTACCAACCACAGGCAGGTCCTAAATGTACACGATCTGGCACAATGTCTTGCAATAAATAAATTCTTCACTAACGATCATTCAAGTCAGCAGCAGATGTCGCCTTCAACTTTCAATAGGACGACCCCAGCTCTGGTCCTTTTTTTTTTCCTCCAGTGACTTTCAATGATGAATTTTCACACTTAGAAAAAGGGAGAACACAAAATTATTTAAGATTTACAGTTAAAGGGAAAATGGTACTTTGCCTTATGTTTTTATGAGAAAGTCTGTGTGCTAAAGATGGGCTGTTAGGACACAAAAAGACCTGAGTGTGGGCACACAAGAATTCGTTTTAAAGTATTTAAGGATTTTATTGTTATTTTGTTGTTATTTGTTATTTTATTGTTATTTTATTTTATTGTTATTTTGCTCCCATCTCTGCTGTATCACCGATAAGGAAAGCTCGGCCAGAGCTTGTGGAGCCCTGCAGGCATAGGCATGAATCCCACTTGCAGTCCCCCCTCTACAGGCCCCTCCACTCCTCTGAGCCAGTTACCACTTTCTTTCTGTCTTCACATAATTAGGTAGAGCTATTGCTACTACAATTCACTTTGTTTTTATTTGTGGGCATTTCAAAGGTTGAAGAGATTTGCTTGATGATTTGAAGGAATTGAACAAAAGGCCTCATCTTGTGGCCCATCTAGTTATTGCCCTCATTGGACCACATGTTTCATCTTGGAAGCTCTATAGCACTTGGTGGACATCTGGGTGCAGGGCCAGGATGAACCCTGGTACCAAATTGGGTGGGTCTGAGTCCCAGCTCTGCCACTTGCCAGCTGTGCTGCCTGGGACAGTGGCTCACCATGCTAGTCCCATGTGCCCAGGGGTAGACCAAAACACAAATGGTACCTGAACCCCATAGGACTGCTACCATCATAGCACACATATGTGAAAAACAACTCACAGGGACACATGCTGGCTAAGAAGACAAAGATGAACTCAATCTTAGGGTGTAGTAATTTGGGTGGTAACAAGAGTTAATGGTTGTGATCACTTTGTAGTGTATACAAATACTGAATTGTAATGTACTCCAGAAACTTATATAATGTTGTATGCTAATTTTATCTCAATAAAATAAAGAAAGAAAGAAAGTTATTTTTTCGTACTTTACAAATTCACAGCAATGCAAAATAATGGTCAGAAATTGGGGAACCCGGGTGGCTCAGTCATGAAGCATCTTCCTCCAGCTCAGGTCATGATCCCAAGGTCCTGGGATAGAGCCCTGCACTGAGCTCCCTGCTCAGCGACAAGTCTGCTTCTCCCTCTTGCACTCTCCTTGCCTGTGTTCCCTCTCTTGCTGTGTCTCTCACGGTCAGATAAATAAATAAATAAATAAAATCTTTTAACAAAGAAAAAAGTGGCAAGAAATTGTACATGAATATCATGAAACCTTAAATTCATGTGAACAGAACAAATTTGCTACATACCTGAACTCATATTCTTCGAATTCTACCTTAAATCTACTTAAGGAATTTTACCCTAAATCTACTTAAAGAAATGAGCATTTTTAACTGCTTTGTTTCATACAATTACTTCAACTAAAATAAGTTCTTAAACTGTTCTAAGCATAGTGTGTCACTGTCCTGCTTTTTGTCAGCTTTTTCTTCAGATCCTACTTAGTTGGGAAGAGGACAAAAAGTATCACATTCCATTCAGGAATGACACAAGTTATTGAAGATTACAATATATGTGCATCAAATTTTAAGACCTCCAAAGACACACAGGTTTAATCCTCAAGAGATTTAGGTTAAAAAGCTATAACTGTAAAATAAAGTCTTATTTCATTTTTGTAGGAGGAAAACCTTTAAAACAAAATCTCTAACTCATGCTAACTTGTCAAAATGGATGTCACTTCTGTACCACTACAAATATTTATATGGACTAAGAACTATTATCTATTTCTGCTACTCTCTTCCACCTCTTAGCTGACAAGCTTGCATATGCTTTTCAAGTGCAAGTAACTGTAAGCTTTGGTACAAATACTCTAACCTACTTATTTTTAAAAAATCACTGTACCCAGTGAGTGAGTGTGGTGAGAACTTCCCAATGCCATGGGAAAGCTCAGATGGTCACTGCTGTGAGCTCTAGCCAGTGACTACTGCCACAACCATGGCGGGTCTCCCCTCAGGAGTCTCAAAAAAAAAAAAAAAAACTTCAAATACAGTCTAACTTTCTGACCAGTTAACACAAACTCCTACACTAAAGGCCTAGAGGAAAAGATGTGCTCATTTCCAAGCACAAAATATATTTACCTCAGTATCTACTATACCACAGAAGCTCACCTTCCAACCTAAAATGTAGAAGTATACCATAAGTCAAGAAGAAACACAGTCTGAGGACACAAAGCAGTCACCAGAACAGAGTGAGACATGACACAGATACTGAACTATCAGGGAATTCAAAATAACTATAATTAATATCTTAAAGGTTCTAATCTAATAAAAAAGGTAAACAGTATTCAAGATTAGACAGATAATTTTAGTAGAGAGATGGAAACAACCAAATTAAAAGTAAGAAATAAAAACACAGTTACAGAAAAGAAGAATGCCCTGAAAGGCTTAACAGTAGATTTAAGAGATATGAGGAAAGAATCAGTTAATATTAAGACAGACCACTAGAAATTACCCAAACTGCAATGGAAGGACATATGGAGAGAGAGATACAGAGTCAGAAAGAGAGAGAGAGAGAGCAGATAATCATAACTCATAGAAGAAGAGAACTCTTCCCATCTGTCTCTCTCCCTCTCCCACTCTCTGATTTGAATCAATAAAGGACTGTATTACTATAACAAGAAAATAGCCTCTTTACACTAATATTGTATGGTAACAGTCATACAGTGAAGAGAGAAATCTGCCGATAAAGGGAGTAGGAACCGTATTCTGCAGGATGTTTTATGGTAAATATTGTGGGCCCCTTTCTCTGCAGTCTCTGTGTCTTAGCTTGTGTGTTCAGAGCATCACTTCCTCTTACTACATCAGTCAGACTTGCTCTGTGATCAGCCCAGTATTCAACCACCTCTCATGAGAAGAGCTGACAGGATGCTGCTCCCACTACAGGTCATCCTGGTGGCCTCCCTGTGGAGTCGTGGGTGGCTTTACCCATGGGAGATTTTACTCAGTGAAGAAAGCTAATAGAAAGCATGCACAATTAGGTCAGCCCATGTGGGCAGAAGAAAGTCCATACGATCATTCAAACTAAGCTGGCAAATTTCACCATGACATTGAATTCTTCAGGAAAAAAAAAAAAATGTGAACCTCAGATGCCAAGCTTTTCCTTAAGAGAAAAATGTGTACTATTTTAATAAGTGTCAAAATTTTGCTAATTGTTGTTTTTATTTTCTTTCACATACAAATGTGTGTATTTTAATAACACAACTCATGTCATCCATTATCAAGAAACAAGGAAACACAGAATTTTTAGAAATGCCATATTAAAAATGGGTGTCTTAAAGAAGAATGTTTATAACCTTAGCTCCAACAGAAACCACACCAACCTCTAAAATCCATTCTGCATTCTGTATATTTCTGCAAATGAAAATGTGATCCATGAGCAAGGTGTTAGTGAGGAAAGATGTGAAGCCAGGAAACAACAGAGGGATTTACCAGTGAGTCTCAGGATACATGGAGTTAATGAGGCAGATACTGAGTTGGATTACTATGTTTGTTGGGATACACTATATGGAAGTGCTCCATGGTCATGGAACAAAAGTCCTCCCACACTTTCACACCCCTGCAAACATTTGCATGCCCCTTTCTACCTCCCAGAGGGACCTGACTAATGTGTATACAGGAATTTTCTCCTGCATCTGTGTCCTCAGCAAGGTCTGACCTCAGACCCTCAGACCCAATCTATGATGTTTCTTTCAGTTAGGACAAGTTATCCTCTATTTACCTCTCTGGGGCCTAGGCTGGCTTTTGTTAGTTCTGATTTTTTTAATTTCTGCATCTATTAGAAGCTTCCTGGGAAAGAAGCCAACCCTAATGTGCAAAATGGTGTGCTGACTAAGGAAGGAAGGAAGGAAAGAGAAAAGGAAGAAAGGAAGAAAGAAAAAGAAGAAAGAAAGAAGAAGAAAGAAAGAAAGAAAGAAAGGAAGGAAGGAAAAAGAAAGGAAAGAAAGAGAGAAATCTGAATTCCAAATTCCTACTCAGCCACTTACCTGACACAATCCAGGAAAGTTACACAATCTTTCTCCTAGGGTTGCTGGGGACAGAAGAAAGTTGTATACAGGACAGTTCTAGCACAGGATCAACACATCACAGTGTCCTTTCCCATTACAATTGACCTGCTTCACTGAGCCTTCTCACTTAACACAGAAACTCAGGGGGCTCTTTGAAAGTCCCACGTTCTGTCCTCCAAACAGTAAAGTTTGCTTTATTTTGAAAAGCTAAGATTTGTGGAGAAGAGTCAAAGATGGTAAATCAAAGGATATGTTTACTCCAAGATTTTTCTTCATTCACACTAGAGTGTAGAAATGTAATAACCTCTAAAGCAATAACTACAGTAACTTTTTAAGATTTTATTTATTTGGGGCGCCTGGGTGGCTCAGTGGGTTAAGCCGCTGCCTTCGGCTCAGGTCATGATCTCAGAGTCCTGGGATCGAGTCCCGCATTGGGCTCTCTGCTCAGCAGAGAGCCTGCTTCCCTCTCTCTCTCTCTGGCTGCCTCTCTGTCTACTTGTGTGATTTCTCTCTGTCAAATTAATAAATAAAATCTTTTAAAAAAAAAAGATTTTATTTATTTGACAGACAGAGATCACAAGTAGGCGGGGGGTGGGGAGGTGGGGGGGTGGGGGGGTGGGGGTGGCGGGAAGCAGGCTCCCTGCTAAGCAAAGCCTGATGTAGGGCTCGATCCCAGGACCCTGGGATCATGACTTGAGCTGAAGGCAGAGACTTTAATCGACCCGGGCACCCCAATTACAGTAATTTTTAATATTCACCAAACTTTGTGAACTTTCTACAAACTACTGATCTATAAAACGTGCATACTTCTGCATAAAGTTGTGGGATTATTGTCTCATTTATTGTATAGAATTAAGATTTTTTCCCCCAATTCTCATGATAAGCATAGAGTGCCCCACACTTTCACTCAGTGAAAAAGAGCTCAAAGATAGTGTGTTTGAAACAAAACCTAAAGGACAATGCAAGAGTATTGTCCCCAAGGGGAATATAACAAAGAGTTATTATAACATGGGTGTTTGGTGAGGTCTTCTGAGTTCTGATAGTTCTTTATACCAGGAACATAATAACACTAAGACAGATCATACTGAGGTCTTTCATTGGTGCTAAAGCAAACATTCCTTCCCTCTCCTTGCCTTTGAAGAACAGGACTGCCACTGCCTCCCCAGTTCTGATGCATGACCATCTTAGAGAAAATTCTGACAAGTCATAGGCAGTGCCAACCCCATGGATATACATGTGTCTTGCGCTTGGGTTTGTAGGTTTACTATATTCTATTTTTGTCTTTTCATGTTTTTATGTCCACTGTCAACTTGTTCAAGTATCTCTGATTTTCTCTTTTGCTTTACAACGTAGATAGCAAAATGAGACTCTCAGGATCAAGTTTCCTTTAACTGAAGACATGCGAGAAGAGTGCACATAGGGCTGCAAGTTTTCTGGGGTTTCCCTGGAGAAGGCTATTATGCATGGTACCAATAAAAAGAAAAGGAGCCCTTGAAATGACTCTTATATAGATCAACCAGTATTACTTGTAAGACCAGCCCAATTCTGGCTTGGGCACAGGTAAGAGAGACAACAGAGTCTTTTACCTAATAATCCTTAATGTCCTCAAGTCTGAGGAAGCCCCCTGCTATTGTGTCCGCTGGGATCTCACAATGTCACAAATTCAGAAGGGACCTGCAGGAAAACCTTCTCCATTACTAACCTTCAACTCCTTTTTCACTTGAGCAGCCACAGCAAACAAACCTGCTCTTAATCACAGGTTCGTAAGCTGTGGGAAAAGGAAGAGCCCTTTGGACATACATAGCCCAATGTCCACACAGCAAATGGGAAGTGGTGTCCCGAGTATGACAAACACCTTATCCAAAGCTAGTTAACCACACAAGCAGAGCTACATGTGCATTTCTGAAGATCATAGAATAGCTTCCAAGAGGCTTTTTCCTTCAACATATCAGAGAACTGGGTTTTGTTTTCAAAAATTTTGGTTTAAATAGGAATCTATTATTTAATGGAAGATAGAGTTCTACAAATTTATTCCTTCATTCCAGGAATAGTATGTCATTACACAAATTCTATTTCTCATTTTGCATTATGTGGTAAAAAAAAAAAAAAATTGCCAAGTCATAAAAGTAGCTGGTCACAAAATGAAGAACATTGTTAACAATTCTCAAATAGATATCTGTTGATATAATTACATTTTGGATTACTAAAGAGTTTCCTCCTTTAGAAATACAATCCCAAACTGCTAATGGAGCAGTTTTTTGTGTGTGTGAGAACAGAGGGGCTTCTCCTTTGATGCTTCTCTAAGCAGTTTCGCACAATTGAATACCTGGAAATCAAAACCTCTTAACTGATTGAATACTTTTCCTGGTAATTTAGATAAGTGGTTGGTTGACCAGTTACTCCCTCTCTCTCTCTGTTTTTTTTTTTTTTCTTTTGCTCTTTTTATTTGTTTTCTGTTGTTTCTGTGATTACTGCCTCCTTGCAAAACAGATATTGTTGTCAGTTAATTTGAGGAAAACTTATAAGATATCAGATGCCATGAAGCTTATATTCAAAGACTTTCAGGGGAATGCAGAAAATCAAATTTCCAGTACAAGGTTTCTACCTGCTGATCCTGCCATGAAGCTCCGGAGAAGGCTGGTGTTTTTTATAGAACCTCTAACCGATGTGATAACTCAGGCTGGATCAAGATGTTTGCACAAGGGACTAAGCTCATAGTAACTCCCCCAGGTAAGTAACTTTGTTCTGTTTTGACCCTGTAAATGGTAAACTGAGAGATGTTTTTTAGAAAAAACAATGTAAGATCACCTCAGCATCTGGGCAGCAATTTTGCAGCTACTGGTTACTATATATGGAAATAAAACTACTTTGCAAATGGTTTATTTACTTCCCTGTGTATGAGCAGATTAAAATTCTACTTTTAGAATATACATACACACCCAAAAATAGATTCAGGCTTGAAATTAAAATTATTTTTAAGACTGTGCCTACAAACCATTGGTGTGACTTATTGGTTCAAAATGCTTTTCTTCTTTTTTAAAGATTTTATTTATTTATTTGACAAATAGAGAAAGAATGAGCACACAAGCAGGGGGAGCTGCAGACAGAGAGAGAGAAAAGAAGCAGGTTCTCCAATGAGCAGGGAGCATGATGCAAGGCTATATTCCCGGCCACTGGGATCCAAAATGGTTTTCTTCTAATTGGTCACTTAAATGAGAAATGCTTTGATTAAGTACCTCTGGTGTCAATAGTGTTCCTTTCTTAATGAATAGTGTTCCTTTCTTTAATAACCTGCAAAATGTATGTGATCACTTTTGATCTCATTTTTAACAGCAGTGGAAAAAAAAAAAAAACTCTTATGGTAAATGACAATAGAACATCAATTATTCTGAATTGAAAACCAATACCCTGGAATTTATTAGGGGGTAATTTCGAGTTCAGAGAGGCAGTCTTTCAGGAATAAATATGTTACAGGACTC
The DNA here is from genome assembly GCF_030435805.1 of Mustela lutreola. NCBI lineage: Eukaryota > Metazoa > Chordata > Mammalia > Carnivora > Mustelidae > Mustela > Mustela lutreola. The sequence goes on from NC_081293.1 coordinate 110,973,430, forward strand.
TGTAACAACTCATCTCGTCTCTAATTAGTGGGGATTGCATTCTGGAAAGAGCTTACTTTACAATCAAACAAAACACTCACCCCTCAATATGTAGAAAGAAAAAAAAATCTGTAAAAACATTGAACATTCATTTATTAAATACTTTTTGATCCTCTTTTAAAACAAAATAAATACTAGCTGTAAGTTATGTCTAGTAAAAGAAGTTATATTGCACAAGAAAACCCTTTAAAGGAAGAGATAGCTAAGGGTCAAGAAAATGGTGAGGAAAAGTGAAATCATACTCCCCAACTCATGTGAGTGAGCTAGAACAGACAGACCCAAGCTGTCCAGGCAGGGAGGGGTCAGTTCTTCCATTCTCAACTGCATTCATATCTAATGTGATTTTGCTTGAGCTTTATCTTTGTTTAATGTTAACAAGGTCCATTTTTATAAATTTATGTAAATACTGAAAAAAACTGTGGGCACAATTTTAAAAGAGGCACAGAAAGATTGCTGTAAAAGTTTTTCAGGTGAGATTAGTATGGCTGGAGCAGAATCAAAGTGTTTGGTCCTGGCACAAAGTTAGGGTTACAGGTAAATTTCTTTACATTCTTCAGTATAAGGTAGGGAGGGGAGGCTGGCAATGCAGGGGCCACATACTGGGTGCTGGTGATGGCTCAGAATGCACTGGGTGTGGTGCAAGAAATACTATAGTGCTGAGAAGAAATGAAAAACAAACAAACAAACAAATTATAAGATAAATAAAACATAAAATTAAAAATTAAAAAATTAATAAAAAAGAATTCTAGGCTTTGGTCCCAGTTTGGTCACAAATAGCAGCAGGATCCTTGGGGAGGCAGGAAATTCCATCCCAGTCCTTGGGGGTAATTGCTGCTTGACCTAGCATGGAGGATATTAGCAAGGAGCTAACTAGCTGCAACAACTGAGGGTTTCTAAGATCTTAGGGCAATTTGATATTTCTGTGTTGAAACTTTGTAAAGAGGCTTATACATTTATTTGATCATTTATTTGATTATTTGATTTCAAAAATAACCAATGGAAAAGAACAAAAAATTGCTAAACTTTCATTGTCAGAGGATGACTAATATAAAGTATCAAAATACTTAACTGTGTAAACATATTAAAAAATGTATAAGCTAAGTTTTTTCCCCCTAAATTCAATCTACTAAATTTGTTCATTCTTCGCTAGCCTTAGAGATGAAATTTTGCCTGAATGAGGAAGAACATCTCACAGGGAAGTTTCTAGCATACTGGGTCTGCACAAATAAAAGTTTTCAAGAATTTTCACAAAGGCAGTAAAACATTGAAAAAAATGAGAGAAAGTATACATTTTGCTTTTCTTAGTGGTTGTGATGATAGGTACATATGAATTCCTAAACTGAAAAACAAGGTTCTGGTCTTTTTTTTTTTCCCAACTGACTGCATAATCAATGTGTATTCTAGCAATCGAATGCTAGAATCAGGAGTTTTGCTACAAAGGTAGAAATTCTCATGAATTTTTTTGGAAAAAAAAAAAAAAACAATATTAAGAATCTCTCCCAAAAGAACTTTTTCCTTCTCTTCTTAAATGAGAAATCCAACTCCTCTCTCCTTAAGAAATTGAATTATTAAACTAACTTCAAACTAGCTCAAAGAGAATGTCAGAAAAATACTTGAATTTCATTTGGAAATCAATTTTAAAATGTTTCTAACATTTGTAATTTCAATCATTAATTTAATAGTAAATGTATAATCAAGTAACATACCAACATTCAAGTGACACATCCTTTAAAACTATGATGTTTTGTTAAATATTTTGACATTATTTCAAAAAAGTCTGGAATCATAACTTTTATACTACTAGTTATATATCTATTTTATTCAGCAGGTGGAATTACAGAATATTATGGCATTCTAAAAATGTTTAGCAGTGTTCTAGAGCAGATTCAACTTTGAGGGGAGATGCTGAGAGTCCAAATTCTTCACAGTGTGTCTTCTTTTTAGGGTGTCTTCTTAGTTATACCTAAAGTACAAATGAAATTCCAATGTAAAATGTGTTTTCAATGAACATTTTCCAAAACAAAACAAAATTCTGAAAAGTGTGTTACTTGATAAAGTTAATATAAAAGCATTCCTGAAAATAAGCTTTCCAATAGCAGTTTTGAAATACTGCCCCTTTGCTTCTAAATTCAAGGCATTATAAATAATTGGGAAGTACAGTTTTAAACATTGTCTTACTTAAAACCCTGGAGTCATTCAGATGTGAGATTGAGATATTTTATAAAATCAGGAATTAAGAAGGAGACCTCCACTACTTCAGAGTGGGCATGGGATCCATATTTGAAGAGTTAAATGTCAACTTGATAGATGGCCAAATACATGTTAGTAGAACCCATTCAGAAAGTGAGCGTGTACTGTTTCAAAAATCTCACATTTTAATCCAGACTCTAAGGCTTACTAGCTGTGACTTTGGGCAAGTTATATGATTTATTGAATCTGTTTTCCCACTGAAAATAAGAACAATCAATATCTCATAACCCACTGTGGATGAAAGACCATGATAAGCACTAATTCTAGAGCAAATCCCCCCCTCACTTCACTCTGTACTAGGAGTTCCAAACCACACGATGTTTGTATTTCTCTAATGTGTTTTCTAATGTCTTTAGTTGCTATTGTCTTTAATTGTCTTTAATGTTTTTAATTGCTATTCTATTTTCCCCTACAGACAAAAGCCTTGATGCAGACAAATTCCCCAAGCCCATAATTTTTTCCCCTTCACTTGCTGAATAAAATTCCACATGTCTGGTACATATATTTGTCTTCTTGAGAATTTTTTCCCCAAAGTTATCAAGATACATTGGAAAGAAAAGGATGGCAAAAGAATTCTGAAATCCCAGCAGGGAGACACCATGAAGACTAAGGACACATACATGAAATTCAGCTGGCTGACTGTGGCTAGAGAGTCATTGGCTAAAGAACAAAAATGTATCATCACACACGAGAGTAATAAAAGAGGGATTGATGAAGAGATTGTTTTTCGTTCAATGAAAAGAGGTATGTGCATATATGGAGATATAACCTCCCATTACCTATTTTTTTCCAAAGGAAATACCACACCTTTTCTGTTAAATATTAATGAAAAGAAACAAAGAAACATTCAGAACTATCTCTGAATGTTGTTACCTTTAAAGGCAGTATAAATGTCCTGCTATTTCCCCAGTGAATTGAAATAATATGGGCTTTGAAATATTAAAAAAGAAAAAGGAAAAGAAAAATTCACTTATTCTTTCTTGCTTCAGTTTATCATCCAAAATATGAAGGGCACAACGATTTTTTTAGGGTCATTGTAGAGATTAAATGAAACAATACACATGAAAGTATATAGCAAATTAGCGCACCATATATGTTTAAAAAGAGAGTCCACTTTTGACGATCATACTTAGTCAGGAAATAAAAACAATTATACACCTTTCAATAATGTTCTACTCAGAAGTCAAAGTCCCTCTCACTTCAACCTGGTCTACTCAAGGTATAACCCATCAACGATGAGTTGGTGACAAGATGCTATTCATTTGATAGAACCAGATCCCAACTCAACAAAAAACAAACAAAACAAACAAATAAACAAACAAACAAAAAACAGAATAATTTGGGAGCTGAAGTTTTAGTATGGTCTTGGGTTTTTTAGATTTGAATTTTATATACGCCATAAGGTGAAATTTGGTAATTGAAGATTGAATGAGGCTAATGTGTACATATATTCTTCATTCAACCCAATGAACATATTTCTTACCTTTGGTAAAGCTGCTCAGCAGCATTCTTGCAGTCCTGGTGTGTCCCAGGCCGGGGAGGGATGCAGGATGAACTACTGTCCCAAGGAGGATCACTACAGTAGAGAAAACATGCTTTTCCTAATCAATCTGGGTCACTTGTGATTCAGGCATGGTGTCCCAAATGAACCTCATTGGTGCAGATACTGGATATATTTAGACAGTGTGGGCAGACGGCTGAATGCGCCCTGGCCCTGCGGTGATCCAGTAACCCACTAGACTCAGTGAAGTGCTGGCATTAACATCACAGACCAAGACCCAGAGGGTCCATAAGAAGGTACCAGTTTGTACTTTTCGCTGTGGTTCACAAGCCCTTGGGAAGCAGCAGGGGACAAACACTAACAAGATGTGCAAAGACCATTGCAGTATACCACTCTGAATTGCTGAGGTGATTCTTTATCTTCTTGGATCTTTAGTTTTTCTAACAATCAAATTGGGGTGGAACAATTATCTTCCCTTTTTCCTGGCATATGGTGAAGAAGCAGCACAATAATGTCTGAAAATGCTTGTTTTTGAAGACATAACATGTATATATTTATTCATATATTTATTGTATTTATGTATATTCTTCCCTAAAATAACTGAAGTGAGACTGAAAACAGTCTGAATTCTTTTTATTTCTACAACTAAGAAACAGAGAGGAGGCAAATGAGCTAAGCATAAGTTTAATGTAACCACTGGGCTGAAGTCCTTTAGGTATTGATTTTTATACTGATCAATGTGAAAATATACTATAGTAACATCCCATGGTGATGATTATAACAAAAGGAGAAGTTCTTATGATGTGTTCTTTATGATGTATTTTACTTGGGAATTAAATTATGAAAGGAATGTCTCCCAAGGTCTTCTCATAGCAAAAAAGCTAGTGAGGCCATCTTGTTAATGTTTTTCCTCAGCAAATTTCTAATGCTATTTCTTGTTTGTTCTTTTTGTTTTTGATGAAAACTAAAAATATATAGAACATGGAAGCCCAAATTGAAAAAGTGATTTTGAAGAGGTAAAACTATCTGGTCCAAGCTTTCAACCAAGCTTGATTGAGAAAGAAGTATTCTTTCTTGGGTGGGAGATTTTAGTAAAAAGGACATTAGTAAAAAGGACATTAGTTGTGATGAGCACTGGTGATGTATGGAAGTGTATCACTATGTTGTACACCTGAAACTAATATTACACTATATGTTAACCAACTGGAATTTAAATAATAATTTTAAAAGTAATAAAATAAAGTGCAAGAAAGGGCCGATACCAAATTTTCTGCAACTTTAGGAGGTCAAATTCACTCCTTTGTCTTTCCTGAATACCCTCATTTTAGCCACGATGTTTTATGATAATTTGCATTTATTATCCTTGAACTTTTTTTTTTTAAGATTTTATTTATTTATTTGACAGAGAGAGATCACAAGTAGGCAGAGAGGCAGGAAGAGAGAGAGAGGAGGAAGCAGGCTCCCTGCTGAGCAGAGAGCCCGATGCAGGGCTCGATCCCAGGACCCTGGGATCATGACCTGAGCCGAAGGCAGAGGCTTTAACCCACTGAGCCACCCAGGTGCCCTGAGGATGGTAAGTTTTTGTCTATGTTTACCTTTATGTTATGCTGTAGCATTTTTTTCTTCCTGATCAACTTAACTTTTGAACTCCCCTGGCTTCAGGTAGAAACCTCAGAATAGCTGGATCTTGCAAAAGAGACTGAGTGTTATGTGAAGTCATCTTCACACAGCAAATGCTATTTGGGTGTGAGAGGACTATAAGTTAGGGGTACAATGATGTGATCTGAATTCTTTCAACAATGGACTTCATTTCTGGGACCTTTGTTTCTACTGATTAAGGAAACCTGGTATTAAGTTGCTTCTAGTGCTTTTTTAAATCTTAGTTCTTGATGGTGAGTAATAACATGAACACCAAGAGGTTCTCATACAGAAGGTGTTATGCTGCACCAAGAGTGCATTTTGTTTAATTCTCCTAACACTCACTGTGAAGGATTTTATTCCTGTTTTACACATGAGGGCAAGGAACTGAAATTAATTAAGTCCCTTGAATCGTGCCACACAGCGAGATCTGGGGCATCAACCCAGAACTTCTGAATCAACAATACAAACATTTACTCAGTTTTTTATTCTTCTTCTATGATGTAATCATAGAGCAAGAAATCCCAAAGCTAAGGCCCTGAGACAGGTGTACACATGGGGGGAGGGTCAGTGAGTGCGGGGCTTCAAGTGCCACAGACTAGACATTAACAACTGGCTTTTAAATATTAGTTGCATGAATATGGGTACAGTAGTTAACATTTCTGAGCCAACGAGGAATAACATGAGTATCACTTCACTCAGTTACTGAAGATATGATGTCACATATGTGGAATGTCTAGCATAGGGTATTACATTTAGCTGATACATTTTAAGTACTGGTTTCTAGCCCTTTCTCCCTGCATATGTACAAAGAATGTGACTAGGACCATTGACTCTAGCCCTACTGATCTACCCTCCATGAACACAATCAACCATGAACCTACTATGAACACAATCAAATTTCCATTGATTGTACCCTTGATAGGAATCTCATTGATGCACAATATGTAATGGTTGAGATGATTCTAAATCAGCAGTTCAGGGGTGCCTGGGTGGCTCAGTGGGTTAAAGCCTCTCCTTTCTGCTCAGGTCATGATCCCAGGGTCCTGGGATCGAGCCCTGCATCAGGCTCTCTGCTCAGTGGGGAGTCTACTTTCCCCTCTCTCTCTCTGGCTGGCTCCCTGTCTGCTTGTGGTTTATCTGTCAAATAAATAAATAAAATCTTAAAAATAAATAAATAAAAATAAATCAACAATTCATATCTTTATATTTATGCTTAACTCTTTGTTGTCAGGGCTGTTTATTGAATGTGGAGGTTCAGAATTACAGAGTAGGTATATGTGTTCTTGAATATTATGTTGCTGGGATAAAATCTGGCTTTTGGTACTTACTGTTTGACATCAGGCAAATTAGTTCTCTGTTCTCAATTTATTTGTGAAATGGAAATGAAAATAATCTCATAGATATTGAGAACTTAAATAAGATTAGAGCTTTGCACACAAACCTCTAAAATTAAATATCTGCCATTTAGTTAGTGGTTAAAGCATATGTGTTAATATTATTACTTACAGACATGGTAGGAGTAAAGAAATTATAAAAGCTGCCTACCACCAGTGCTTTTTTCAGGTTGACTCATCCATCTAAGACCTAATCTTACTTTTTAATACTTGAGAATGTTCTAAGTGAATTTCCCAGAGGTTGTTGTTTGACTTGATGTACAAGTTGGATTCTGAGTTGTCTTGGTGGCAATGGTGGATAGATATTCACTCTCTGGTTGTTTTGTGGTGGGGGTGTCCTTCAACCTAGATATTCAGAAATATGTGACCCCCCCATTAATAAGACCTGGTCTTTCAAAATAATGTGAAACTAATAAATGACCTCTTTTAGCCACCCTGCAGCTACAGCTCAAGACCACCTCTGCCTGCTACACCTACCTCCTCCTCTACTTCAAGAGCCTGATCTCCTCCACCATCACCACCATCTATCTGTTTGGGAGACCAGCACTCGGTGGCAATGGGAAGAGTTCCTAGCACATGGTGGCACCAAGGATCCACTTTTCTCCATTGGCTGTTGTCGTTAAAAATCTTTCTTTCTTGGTTAGCTTTATTTCAGTTCATGCATGCATTTTCAATTGTGTCATTTCTGCAGAATGGGTTTACAAATCACTGGGCAAACAGCAATTTTCAGTCTGCAGCAAGAACAAATTCTGCCATGACTCCAGGGCGGGGCCAGGGGGCATCTAGAGGGGCATCAGCACGCCTCTCTCCTTAATGTCCACCAGCTCCTCAGCCACCCAGTCCCCGTGCCTGAGTACAGCCAGCATGCAGCTTCTGTCCCCTGGGGCTCTTTAATCAGATAATTGCCAGGAAGCCTTTTATTCTGCACATCCAAAGAATAAAAGAATAAAAGAAGCCTTTTATTCTACACATAAGCTGCAATCTTTGCTACCTGAATTTTGTACTGTTTTACAATAAAAACAATTAAATGTCTACTTTGGCCTCTGTGTACTTTCACTTGGTGCAATCTGAGAGTCCAAGGTGAGGGACAGGATGACAACTGAGCCTTCCAATTCAGCAGTGATTGTAATAATGGTCAATTCCACATTTCTAATTTTTTCTCTGAGGTAGTCCTTATGATGCCTTTTTTGGGGGCACCAGCTGTAAGAGAGCCACAGCCAGTGAAGGTGCCCTGGTATTTCTCCTTCAAAGGTCAGCAGATTCACTCATTTGGTTAAAGACGCTCCAGTGGTGACAGTATAACCTGTCGCATGACTGGCAGGTGTGCTCAGACCTGTCCCAGTATGTCACCGTCACCATGTTCCTGATCTCACAAGAATCCCATGACAGCAGCACTAACACTGGAAAGGTAGGGTGGGGGAGGGGTTAAGTGCTTGGACTCTGAACCCCAAGTGCTTGGATTGAAATTTTTGGTCTACAGCTATTTGAACTCTCTGTGCCATTATTTTCTCATCTGTCAAATAGAGTTGTCAAATGTGTCCTGTCTCCTGGGGTTGTGTGGATGAGAAGAGTTAATTTTGGGGATACATGGGAGTCCTCAGCAGCATTAGCATCTACTGTTGGCAGCTCTCCTTTAGAAATAATAGTTAACACACCCACCCAGCCCCACACATACAAAAGGTATGCACTAAGATTTATGTGTGATACCATAGTACCATTCACAAAGGTCCCAAATTCACTCAAATGCCAGTAAGAAACTAAAAAATAATTAAATGGTATTATATGATGGAGTAGTATGCATCTACAAAAAAATATAGGTTGTCAAAGAAATGTAAAATTAATCAGAAAGTGTTGCTGAAGAACTATGCATGCCAGGACCTTTCTAAAATTCTTTTTTTTTTAAGATTTTATTTATTTATTTGACAGATAGAGATCATAAGTAGGCAGATAGGCAGAGAGAGAGGAGGAAGCAGGCTCCCCACTGAGCAGAGAGCCTGATGTGGGGCTAGATCCCAGGACACTGGGATCATGACCTGAGCCCAAGGCAGAAGCTTTAACCCACTGAGCCACCCAGACACCCCCGCTTCTAAAATTCTTAAGAGTACAACTTCACATGGTTCCAAAATCAAAACACTCTAAAAATGAAACGGGAAATCTTCCTTCAACCACTGTATCAACCTCCCTGGCACTTACAGGTCACACTTTAGTTTCTTGTGCAACGCTCCAATTTTTTATTTATGCAATATGAATGTACATATAAAAAACAAATCCACATGAACTAATTTTCTTCCTTCTAACACAAAGGGAGTATACAACATACAATATTCTGCACTTCTCATTTATGTATCCTTGAGCTCTTTATATGTCAGTATACAGGGACACTTAGCTCCAAAGTATTTTACAGGTGACTCTAAAACTTTCTAAGAGACATTATAAAGTCAGTTCCTTGTGATAGACCAATGGATTATTTCCAGTCTTTTACTGTTATAAAATATGCTGAAATTATAATATTGCCTTATGTCAATATATGCTTTATGTCACTATGGACATGTGGACTGGTCATTTTACTAGGTACTGTCAGCTTACCCAATAGAGATAGCACCATCATGCATTTCTACCACAATGTAGGTGAATGTCAGGACACTGCTGCCGAACATCAGGATTTTGCTAATCTGACACATGAAAAACAGTATTCTATCATGTTTTGAATTTGTCTCTGATGAGGATAATCACCTTTTCATTTTTTGAGTTTTTTATATTTGTGTGTGCAATTTTCATTCAGTCCCTTGACCACAATTTCTATTGAGTAATAATACTAACAAGTATGACACTGATTTATATGTGTGTGTATCTCTTCAAACATAAGTATAAAACAAAATGTTCAATGTATGGTCAGTAGAGGAACAAATAAGTGGATGTTTTTCTTCTTTTCTAATGAATCCTTTTAAAGTAGAAGTTTTTATATATTAGAATAAAACAAGACCTCATTTAAAATTCGAAAGGAGGGGCTCCTGGGTGGCTCAGTGGGTTGAGCCTCTGCCTTCGGCTCGGGTCGTGATCTCAGGGTCCTGGGATCGAGCCCCGCATCGAGCTCTCTGCTTGGTGGAGAGCCTGCTTCCCCCGTCTCTGTCTGCCTACTTGTAACCCTTCTCTCTGTCAAATAAATAAATAAATAAAATCTTAAAATAAATCTTTAAAATCCTAACATCTTTAAAATCTTAAAATAAAATTGGAAAGTTTTTTTTGTTGTTTTTTGGGGGTTTTTTGTTTTGTTTTTACTTAAAATCAGCTTTATTTTCTGTGAAACAGATTCTGTTGGAAACCAAGTAGAGGTTCCCATGTGGAAACAACGTTAAGACCCACAAGATACAAGAAAGTGGAAATTTAATTTTGTTCTATTCATTGATTCTCAAGAATGTGATCAGACTTATTTAGGGCAAATGCCTGGCCTCTACTTAGAGATCTGAACCTGTTTCCACATGTGGAAAGCAGAGAGATACAGAGGGGAAACTAACAAATGACCTACAGCTCTGTGGGCTGATGTCACTGCTGGGCTCCTAGGCAGTGTCTCCTGTGGCTTCCAACTCCCTTCCCCAACTGGCCCTGAGCTGCCGTGGACTAGGAGGTGCAGAGAGCAGGAGGGTGGTGGTGCTGGAAAGCTGGTGAGTGGCAGGAGAGCTCTGCTGTGGCGATGGTGTTCTATTTTCTCAGGCTTGTTTTTATCTACGTGCTCTATCAAATGTGGTTGATTCGTGGAAAATGCTTGAAGTTAAACCGGTCCCTGCTGGTTGGGGCTCTGCAAGCATTGGCTTTGGGTCTTGTAAGATCAAATAAGGACAGTTAAACCACAACCAACTAGCTCACTTCCTAAAGGCCACAGCTAATAGAAAAAAACATATCCATCACACAGGCATGCTCCTGCTGTCAAACATACTCTCAGGCTGTGGGTGAGGGTCCCCTATTTTATACTGAGTTCATTCCAAGTAGCTGCTATGTGAGTTGGGATCGTATGACTAGGACTGTCGAGATGCTGCTCCCTCAGTCCACTCCAATGACACTGTTCTGAAGGAGACAGCAGGCACACTCCTTGTAGTAGCACTGATTCCCGACATTCCTCCAGGGTCTGCGCTTTTCCATGGCAGGTGATTTACTGAGGCTTCCATTTTCAGTCTCATTTTGTCAGTGTAGGCAGGGTGAAACGAGATCCTTGCCATGAAGCTACCAGCACAGGTAGACTGTAGTCAACACAACAGCAGGTGCGTCTTTCCTCACAAGAACACAGACATACAGAGGCCCTGAGTTCAACTATGTCACTGGAAGTCACAGGCTGAGTCATCTCAGTGTGTTCAGTAGAGTCAGGCTGAGCCAGGCTCCACAGAAGATATGCACATCAGGTAAGTGTGTGGGGGTGGGGGGGGGAACCAGACCTGATCTGACCTGCACAAAGATCACTTTCTAGCCAAACCAGCCCCAGTCAGTACTCACAACTGAGTTTTTCTTGAAGAACACAATGAATAAGGAAAGAAAACTAAGAGACACAGTGTCTCCGCATGAAGCATTAAGGGAAATATTCATGCTGGAAAGAAAGATTTCACAATATAATTTAGTTTATTTTAATTCAAATTAGTCACACAAGGAGAATGATGGCAATGATTTCAGACTGTGGATTCAAAATAAGAGTCTCACACTATTTTGATAAGAAAGATGCTATTGCATAATGAAAATAATACAAAAATGTCTGGTTACCCTATATATGTACTCACATTCCGTCCTGGCCCCCTCTGGTAATTCCAATACTGCAAGCCAAATACATAATGAAAAACAAGAAAAATAAAATGAACCATTTTGATATGTTGGTATTTATTACTTTTTAAAATTGTACAAAGAGCGCATCAGCGTGAGTTAAAAAAACACAAGGGAAATGTTGGATGTTAAAAAAGAAATACAAAAGAAATCTGAGACATGAAACAAAAAATTTCAAACTGCGGATCAAATAAAAAGATATTTTGCTTACTAAAAAAAGTGTTATTCCAATATATTCAGAAGTCTTTTGATCAGGAATATAGCACAAGACTTTGCTCCCACTATTCATGAACAGATCAGACTCAGTCTCACTGAACACGGGATGGATCATCACATTATCTTACCAGCCACAAGCAGGTCCTAAATGTATGTGATCTGGTACAATGTCTATGAGGTATTACAATAAATAAATTCTTTATTAACTGTTCATTAAAGTCAGCAGTGGATGTCACCTTCAACTTTCAATAGCAAGACCCCAGCTCTGGTCCTTTTTTTTTTTTCCTCCAGTGACTTTCAGTGATGAATTTTCACACTTGGAATAAAAGAGAAGAACGTAAAAATATTTGAGCTGCAGTGTTACAAAGTAAAGCGCTACGCTTTGCCTTATGTTTTTATGAGAAAGTCTGTGTGCTGAAGACAAGCTGTTACAGACACAAAAAGACTTGGGTGTGGCCACACAAGAATTTATCATAAGGCATATTAAAGCTTTACTATTCACAGGGCCCCATCTCAGCTGCGTCTCAACCACAGATGCAGAAAGCATGTCTCGAGCATATGGGGGTGCCGGGGGTAGAGAAACAGGGTCCACCCACTGGCCCAGGCTGCTCTGCAGCCGGTCCCCACCTGTCCCTGCTGCTCGCCAGCTCCAAGCCAGCCACTGCTCTCTTCTGTCCTCACATAATTAGGCAGCGCTGCTGCTACTACAGTTCACTTTGTGTTTATTTGCTGGCATTTTTGAGGTGGAAGTGATTCCCTTTGATGATCTGAACAACAGGCCCCACCTTGAGGCCCATCACCTCCTACTCTGATTGGACCACATGCTTTCATCTCAGAAGCTCCACAACATGTGGGGGACATTGGGATGCAGGGCCCCGGCGGACTCTGGTACCAGATTGGGTACCAGGTGAGTCCCAGCTCTGCCCCTTGCCTGCTGTGCTGCCTGGGGTGGTCACTCACCATTCCAGGCCCAGGGGCTCAGATGTAGACAGACACTCGGTCCCCACATCCCATACCACTGCTACCCTCACTCAGCTATTAGGGCCTGTAACTGAACAGCATCTGACATGGAGACATGCTGGCTAAGTAAACAATAATGAACTCATCCTTATTCTATAGAAATGGAGATGGTAACTAGACTTACGATGGCAATCACACTGTAGTGATTTGTACCATATACAAATACCAAATTCAAATGTTATACACCTGAAATTTACATGTTACATGCCAATTTTACCTCAGAAAAAAAAAAAACAAAACTTGAACTCTGAGGTATTTTTCATACTTTACAAATTCACATCTATGCAAAAGAATGTTAAATTTTACATGAATAAAATATAATTATAAATCCATGTGACTAGGATAAATCTGACTATATATTTGTACTCATATTATTGAATTTGACCTTGACAGTACCCAAAGAAATGATCCAGTTTTTTGTTACACTTTTACTTTCAAACACTTACTTTAACAAAAGTAATACTCATAGCTCCAAAAGTGGTTTTTCACTGTCCTGTTTTTCTTCAGCTTCTTCTTCAGATCCTAAAAGGTAGGGAAAAGGGAAGGAGAGAAAAAAATGGTGAATCTTATATCGTTCATACATTCAAGCCCACCATTTCACTCTGGAATCATTTGTTTAGGAAGTATGTCTAATGAAATGATATTTGTTTTTCATTAAGTAGATTTTGACAAAAATGAGGGGGAAAAAATCTAGATGCCTGAGGCTAGAAGAAAGTTTAAAAATTATTTTATTTCCACAAAATATTTCATATCCACTTGCATTTATGTAGTTCATTACAGCATGGAAAATGCACATTTTATAAAGTACAAGCAAATATATAATGAAAAGAACTATATCCAATAGGATCGTAATTACAAAAATAAAAACCCAAGTACATATGTGCCAATCAGAAAGCCTACAAGAAAATAACCAGAGGACAGAATCATTTCCGGATAATCCAAAACGTGTACAACAAACCAACTTTGTAATTTTTAAATTATGTATTTTTTTAAAAAGGGTCTAAATAAATACCTTTATTTATATCCTTTATACCCATAATAATAAATTATGTGGAATTACAAACACAAAACCAGCAGGAGACAAACTGCTGTCTACACTGCTGTGGCACAGAGTGAAGGACAGGTTCTGTGATTGCTGTTCTGTGCACATTTTTATAAAAGCATGTGATACTCTCACAGTCAGGGAAGGAACACAAAAAGAGATCTGTGGAAAGACAAGGTAGCGGGTGAGGGATAGAGCCGACTCACAAAGGAACAGCCTGCCTCACTGTTGCTTTCCTCTGGTCAGATACCACACCTCCAACAGCACATTTCTGTTCTGAGAATGTTTGCCTCACTAGAGCCAAGAACTAATTTGGTCCAAGAGAACAGTTATAGCAGAGAATCTTAAGATTGTACCCCATGTCTTAACCTCATAAATGGCACACGGCTCAGGTTAAGCTTGTGGTAACATACACACATGAAGGTATAGGGGTTGGAAGGCTTCACTTTTCATCCTATTAAATTGCTGTAAGTCATAGTCACCCTGAGGCAGACTAAATGCCTTCTCACTTTGAAATGAGTCTAAGGCAGATCGTCATACCATGTCTTCCTGCTTCTGGACTTAACTGTCCACCTGTCAGACAAATGGCACTTGAGCCACAAGAGCTGACATGTCTTGTAATTATTTGGGAGTCCTAAATAAAACCAAACTTTTAATTAAAACATAGGAATATATATGTTTTACATAATTTAAAAATAAATGCTAGCAAGGCCATCTTGTTATGGTCAAGTGAAGTTAACAAATCTCCTTGAAAAGCAACTATAAAACTGGACTAGATGAACAAAATTAACCATTTCAGCAGTTGGGCAATGTCCAAAATACACAACAATCAGAAGTGATTTTGCTTGAAAAACTGCAGATCAGAAACAACAGTAGTGCTCTTGCCTGGAGCTGAGCCCATTCCTCACCACCTCCCAATACCCAGCTCCACGGGCATGAAAATTTTTCTATGACAGGATGGCCCATGAGGACTAGCAGTACAATTACACAGTATAAGGAGCTGGGTTAATTTGGGATGGGGAAGCACACAAAGGTGAGCTGACAAGCTGTGTGGTGTGCAAGCAGGAAGGCCAGGGGCTCTGTTGGTCTGCGGTTGGGGTCATGACTGCAGCAAGCATGTGCTCGGCTGAAACTGTGTGCATGCTTAGGGAGATTCAAAAGAGCCCACACCAGCCACACACTTCCTGCTTGACCCTGAGGCTTTGGATATATTGCAGAGGAGATGTGAAAAGACTCGGCAAATAGTACAAGTAGAGGAAAACTTGAAATTCCCTAAAATCTGAATATGCTACTCAATATAAACACATAACTATCTATCAGAGGATGGAGGTCTTTATTTAAATTTCCAGTATGACTAATGTATACTGCTATATTTGTTTCAGACGTACAATATAGTGATTCACCAATCCCAAACATTACTCAGTGTTTATCCCAATAAATATACTCTTAATCCTGTTCACCTATTTCACCTATCTGCCTACCTACCTCCCACTCTGGTAGAAAGTTTGTTTTCTATATTTAAAAGTCTGTTTTTTTGTCTTTTTTTCTTTCTTATGTTCTACAAATGAGTGAAACCATATGGTATTTGTCTTTCTCTAACTGATTTATTTCACGTAACAGAGGCTGGAATTCTTATCAAGGTGCCTGAGCACAACCTCCACCCAGTCACTGGCTATGACTAAACCACGTAGACACAAAGGTGGTCCCTGGGGAGCCAGGCTTAAAAATAACAGAGTAGAGCCACTGAGAGACACAATTTCACAGATTTAGCCTAAGCAATTTTTTAAGCAAAAGAAGAACAATAAAAGCAACCTTTTGGGGAAAGAAGTCAGACTCTAGAGTTGCTAGAATGTTTTTTCCACAAAATATTTTTCAATTAAAAAAAAATAAAAAGAAAGGCAAATAATCAATAATTGGGTGGCAGAAACCCTGATAATTCAATAGAAACTGTCTCTGGGTGTGTCCAGGTTTTTTATTTAGCAGACAAAGACTTCAAAGCGGCTATTATAAATATGTTCAAGAAAATATGGAAAGCCATGTTTAAAGAAGTAAAGTATGACAATAATAAATGAACACACAGATATTCTACAGGATGCAATAAATTATAAAAAAGAAAAGATTCTTTAGAAGTAAAATGTAGAATAGAAAAATATAATAATTTAAGTATTCTCTAGAGGAGTTTAAGAAAATATTCAAATTGGCAGAAGAAATAATCTGTGAACCTGAAGATAGCACTGTATGTTATCCAAGCTGAGTAACAGAGGAAAAGACTGAAGAAAAAATGAACAGAGCTCAGAGGCCAATGAGATAGCATTAATGGAATGGGACTCCCAGATAGAGCAGAAGAAAAAAAGAACAGGAAAAATATTTGAAGAAACAATGGCCCAAACTTCCTTATGGCTAACACGTCCAATATTGTTGAGAAATATTAATCTATAAGTCTAATAAAGGAAAGGAATACCAATTAATATATATACAAATATATTCACCTAATAGGCAACCTTCTGAAAGCCAAGAGTACATGAAAATAAACACATAATACATCAAATCTCCTAAGAGGTTGCTAAATGTCTAAAAGAAAATTAATAGCTTTAAATACCTACATTAGAAAAGAAGAAAAATGTAAACTCCAACATGGAAAAGAAGAGCAAGCTAAACCCTCCCAAACACAATAAGGGAAATAAAAACTGGAACGGAAATAACTGAGGTAGAATGCAGAAAAACAAGAGAGAAATACCAATGTAAACCAGATGGTGTTTTGAAAATACTTGAAAATATCAGTATTTAAGCTAGAGTTAAGCTAGAGTTACAAAGAGGGAAGGAGAGAAGACAAATTACCAAAACTAGGAAACAAGAACATCACTACCAATTCTGCAGAAATTAAAATATTAGGAATATTAATTATTAATTAAATATTAAATATTAGTAATGATTAATTAGGAATAATTAAATAATTAGGAATTAAAATATTAGGGATAATTTATGTCCACTAAGTAATTTAGAAAAAATTGTGAATTCCTATAAATTCACAAATTATCAAAGACTTCGGAAGAAATAAAAAATCTGAATACATCGGAGGAGGAGTCAAGATGGCGGAGAAGTAGCAAGCTGAGACTGCTTCAGCTAGCCGGAGATCAGCTAGATAGCTTATCTAAAGATTGCAAACACCTGAAAATCCATCGGCAGATCGAAGAGAAGAAGAACAGCAATTCTGGAAACAGAAAAACAACCACTTTCTGAAAGGTAGGACCGGCGGAGAAGTGAATCCAAAGCGACGGGAAAATAGACCCCGGGGGGAGGGGCTGGCTCCCGGCAAGCAGCGGAGCAACCGTGCACAAAATCAGGACTTTTAAAAGTCTGTTCCGCTGAGGGACATCGCCCCAGAGGCTAAACCGGGGCGAAGCCCACGCGGGGTCAGCGTGGCCTCAGGTCCCGCAGGGTCACAGAAGGATCGGGGGTGTCTGAGTGTCGCAGAGCTTGCGGGTATTGGAACGGGAAAGCCAGCTACAGAGACAGAGCCGACAGTAAGCTCGCAGCTCCGTGTTACCTTGAACCGGTCGCAGGCTCGGTGAGCTCGGAGCGCGGCCGGAGGTCAGGCAGACGGGAGTAACTGGGCGCTGTTCTCTGAGGGCGCACTGAGGAGTGGGGCCCTGGGCTCTCGGCTCCTCCGGGCCGGAGACCAGGAGGCCGCCATTTGTATTCCCGTCCTCCGGAACTCTACGGAAAGCGCTCAGGTAACAAAAGCTCCTGAAAGCAAACCCGAGCGGATTACTCACCCCGGCCCCGGGTAAGGGCGGTGTAATTCCGCCTGGGGCAAAGACACTTGAGAATCACTACACCAGGCCCCTCCCCCAGAAGATCAACAAGAAATCCAGCCGAGACCAAGTTCACCTACCAAGGAGTGCGGTCTCAATACCAAGGAGAGCAGCAGAATTCCAGAGGAGGAGAAAGCCAAACAGGAACTCATGGCTTTTTTCCTGTGATTTTTTTTAGTCTTGCAGTTAATTTAATTTTTTCTTTTTCATTTTTTTTTTTTTCTCGTCTTCGGGTAAAAATTTTTTTTTAACTGTTACCTTTTTCTTTTTTAACGATTTTTTACTAGTTTATCTAATATATATATTTTTTCTTTTTTACATTTTTTTTAGGTGTTTTCTTTTTTTAAAAATTCTTTTCTTTTCTTTTTTTTTCTTTTCTTTTTGTTTTTTTTTTTTCTTTCTTCCTTTTTGAACCTCTTTTTATCCCCTTTCTCCCCACTCACGATTTTGGATCTCTTCTAATTTGGTTAAAGCATATTTTCCTGGGATTGTTGCCACCCTTTTAGTATTTTACTTGCCCCTTCATTTACACTTATCTGGACAAAATGACAAGACATAAAAATTCAACACAAAAAAAAGAACAAGAGGCAGTACCGAAGGCTAGGGACCTAATCAATACAGACATCGGTAATATGTCAGATCTAGAGTTCAGAATGACAATTCTCAAGGTTCTAGCTGGGCTCGAAAAAGGCATGGAAGATATTAGAGAAACCCTCTCGAGAGATATAAAAGCCCTTTCTGGAGAAATAAAAGAACTAAAATCTAACCAAGGTGAAATCAAAAAAGCTATTAATGAGGTGCAATCAAAAATGGAGGCTCTCACTGCTAGGATAAATGAGGCAGAAGAAAGAATTAGTGATATAGAAGACCAAATGACAGAGAATAAAGAAGCTGAGCAAAAGAGGGACAAACAGCTACTGGACCACGAGGGGAGAATTCGAGAGATAAATGACACCATAAGACGAAACAACATTAGAATAATTGGGATTCCAGAAGAAGAAGAAAATGAGAGGGGAGCAGAAGGTATACTGGAGAGAATTATTGGGGAGAATTTCCCCAATATGGCAAAGGGAACGAGCATCAAAATTCAGGAGGTTCAGAGAACGCCCCTCAAAATCAATAAGAATAGGTCCACACCCCGTCACCTAATAGTAAAATTTACAAGTCTCAATGACAAAGAGAAAATCCTGAAAGCAGCCCGGGAAAAGAAGTCTGTAACATACAATGGTAAAAATATTAGATTGGCAGCTGACTTATCCACAGAGACCTGGCAGGCCAGAAAGAGCTGGCATGATATTTTCAGAGCACTAAACGAGAAAAACATGCAGCCAAGAATACTATATCCAGCTAGGCTATCATTGAAAATAGAAGGAGAGATTAAAAGCTTCCAGGACAAACAACAACTGAAAGAATTTGCAAATACCAAACCAGCTCTACAGGAAATATTGAAAGGGGTCCTCTAAGCAAAGAGAGAGCCTACAAGTGGTAGATCAGAAAGGAACAGAGACCTATACAGTAACAGTCACCTTACAGGCAATACAGTGGCACTAAATTCATATCTCTCAATAGTTACCCTGAATGTGAATGGGCTAAATGCCCCTGTCAAAAGACACAGGGTATCAGAATGGATAAAAAAACAAAACCCATCTATATGTTGCCTCCAAGAAACACATTTTAAGCCCGAAGACACCTCCAGATTTAAAGTGAGGGGGTGGAAAAGAATTTACCATGCTAATGGACATCAGAAGAAAGCAGGAGTGGCAATCCTTATATCAGATCAATTAGATTTTTAGCCAAAGACTATAATAAGAGATGAGGAAGGACACTATATCATACTCAAAGGGTCTGTCCAACAAGAAGATTTAACAATTTTAAATATCTACGCCCCCAATGTGGGAGCAGCCAACTATATAAACCAATTAATAACAAAATCAAAGAAACACATCAACAATAATACAATAATAGTAGGGGACTTTAACACTCCCCTCACTGAAATGGACAGGTCATCCAAGCAAAAGATCAGCAAGGAAATAAAGGCCTTAAACGACACACTGGACCAGATGGACATCACAGATATATTCAGAGCATTTCATCCCAAAGCAACAGAATACACATTCTTCTCTAGTGCACATGGAACATTCTCCAGAATAGATCACATCCTCGGTCCTAAATCAGGACTCAACCGGTATCAAAAGATTGGGATCATTCCCTGCATATTTTCAGACCACAATGCTCTAAAGCTAGAACTCAACCACAAAAAGAAGTTTGGAAAGAACCCAAATACATGGAGACTAAACAGTATCCTTCTAAAGAATGAATGGGTCAACCGGGAAATTAAAGAAGAATTGAAAAAAATCATGGAAACAAATGATAATGAAAATACAACGGTTCAAAATCTGTGGGACACAACAAAGGCAGTCCTGAGAGGAAAATATATAGCGGTACAAGCCTTTCTCAAGAAACAAGAAAGGTCTCAGGTACACAACCTAACCCTACACCTAAAGGAGCTGGAGAAAGAACAAGAAAGAAACCCTAAGCCCAGCAGGAGAAGAGAAATCATAAAGATCAGAGCAGAAATCAATGAAATAGAAACCAAAAAAACAATAGAACAAATCAACGAAACTAGGAGCTGGTTCTTTGAAAGAATTAATAAAATTGATAAACCCCTGGCCCGACTTATCAAAAAGAAAAGAGAAAGGACCCAAATAAATAAAATCATGAATGAAAGAGGAGAGATCACAACTAACACCAAAGAAATACAAACTATTATAAGAACATACTATGAGCAACTCTATGGCAATAAATTTGACAATCTGGAAGAAATGGATGCATTCCTAGAAACATATAAACTACCACGACTGAACCAGGAAGAAATAGAAAGCCTGAACAGACCCATAACCAGTAAGGAGATTGAAACAGTCATTAAAAATCTCCAAACAAACAAAAGCCCAGGGCCAGACGGCTTCCCGGGGGAATTCTACCAAACATTTAAAGAAGAACTAATTCCTATTCTCCTGAAACTGTTCCAAAAAATAGAAATGGAAGGAAAACTTCCAAACTCATTTTATGAAGCCAGCATCATCTTGATCCCAAAACCAGACAAGGATCCCACCAAAAAAGAGAGCTATAGACCGATATCCTTGATGAACACAGATGTGAAAATACTCAACAAAATACTAGCCAATAGGATTCAACAGTACATTAAAAAGATTATTCACCACGACCAAGTGGGATTTATTCCAGGGCTGCAAGGTTGGTTCAACATCCGCAAATCAGTCAATGTGATACAACACATCAATAAAAGAAAGAACAAGAACCATATGATACTCTCAATAGATGCTGAAAAAGCATTTGACAAAGTACAACATCCCTTCCTGATCAAAACTCTTCAAAGTGTAGGGATAGAGGGCACATACCTCAATATCATCAAAGCCATCTATGAAAAACCCACCGCAAATATCATTCTCAATGGAGAAAAACTGAAAGCTTTTCCGCTAAGGTCAGGAACACGGCAGGGATGTCCATTATCACCACTGCTATTCAACATCGTACTAGAGGTCCTAGCCTCAGCAATCAGACAACAAAAGGAAATTAAAGGCATCCAAATCGGCAAAGAAGAAGTCAAATTATCACTCTTCGCAGATGATATGATACTATATGTGGAAAACCCAAAAGACTCCACTCCAAAACTGCTAGAACTTATACAGGAATTCAGTAAAGTGTCAGGATATAAAATCAATGCACAGAAATCAGTTGCATTTCTCTACACCAACAGCAAGACAGAAGAAAGAGATATTAAGGAGTCAATCCCATTTACAATTGCATCCAAAACCATAAGATACCTAGGAATAAACCTAACCAAAGAGACACAGAATCTATACTCAGAAAACTATAAAGTACTCATGAAAGAAATTGAGGAAGACACAAAGAAATGGAAAAATGTTCCATGCTCCTGGATTGGAAGAATAAATATGGTGAAAATGTCTATGCTACCTAAAGCAATCTACACATTTAATGCAATTCCTATCAAAGTAACATCCATCTTTTTCAAAGAAATGGAACAAATAATGCTAAAATTTATATGGAACCAGAAAAGACCTCGAATAGCCAAAGGGATATTGAAAAAGAAAGCCAACGTTGGTGGCATCACAATTCCGGACTTCAAGCTCTATTACAAAGCTGTCATCATCAAGACAGCATGGTACTGGCACAAAAATAGACACATAGATCAATGGAACAGAATAGAGAGCCCAGAAATAGACCCTCAAATCTATGGTCAACTAATCTTCGACAAAGCAGGAAAGAATGTCCAATGGAAAAAAGACAGCCTTTTCAATAAATGGTGCTGGGAAAATTGGACAGCCACATGCAGAAAAATGAAATTGGACCATTTCCTTACACCACACACAAAAATAGACTCAAAATGGATGAAGGACCTCAATGTACGAAAGGAATCCATCAAAATCCTTGAGGAGAACACGGGCAGCAACCTCTTCGACCTCTGCCGCAGCAACATCTTCCTAGGAACAACGCAAAAGGCAAGGGAAGCAAGGGAAAAAATGAACTACTGGGATTTCATCAAGATCAAAAGCTTTTGCACAGCAAAGGAAACAGTTAACAAAATCAAAAGACAACTGACAGAATGGGAGAAGATATTTGCAAACGACATATCAGATAAAGGACTAGTGTCCAGAATCTATAAAGAAGTTAGGAAACTCAACACCCAAAGAACAAATAATCCAATCAAGAAATGGGCAGAGGACATGAACAGACATTTCTGCAAAGAAGACATCCAGATGGCGAACAGACACATGAAAAAGTGCTCCATATCACTCGGCATCAGGGAAATACAAATCAAAACCACAATGAGATATCACCTCACACCAGTCAGAATGGCTAAAATCAACAAGTCAGGAAATGACAGATGCTGGCGAGGATGCGGAGAAAGGGGAACCCTCCTACACTGTTGGTGGGAATGCAAGCTGGTGCAGCCACTCTGGAAAACAGCATGGAGGTTCCTCAAAATGTTGAAAATAGAACTGCCCTATGACCCAGCAATTGCACTATTGGGTATTTACCCTAAAGATACAAATGTAGTGATCCAAAGGGGCACATGCACCCGAATGTTTATAGCAGCAATGTCCACAATAGCCAAACTATGGAAAGAACCTAGATGTCCATCAACAGATGAATGGATCAAGAAGATGTGGTATATATACACAATGGAATACTATGCAGCCATCAAAAGAAATGAAATCTTGCCATTTGCAACAACATGGATGGAACTAGAGCGTATCATGCTTAGCGAAATAAGTCAAGCAGAGAAAGACAACTATCATATGATCTCCCTGATATGAGGAAGTGGTGATGCAACATGGAGGCTTAATGGGTAGAAGAAGAATAAATGAAACAAGATGGGATTGGGAGGGAGACAAACCATAAGTGACTCTTAATCTCACAAAACAAACTGAGGGTTGCCGGGGGGAGGGGGTTTGGGAGAAGGGGGTGGGATTATGGACATTGGGGAGGGCACGTGATTTGGTGAGTGCTGTGAAGTGTGTAAACCTGGTGATTCACAGACCTGTACCCCTGGGGATAAAAATATATGTTTATAAAAAATAAAAAAATTTAAAAAAAAAAAAATCTGAATACATCTATATATAAAAGGTAAAGAAACTGAATGAGTAATTAGAAGTCTTCTCACAAAGGTAACTCTTGCTCCAGATGGTTTCACTGATGAATCTATCAAACATTTAAAGGAGAAATAATATTAATCACTCATAAGAAGAATTCATTCAGAAAATAGTATGTTTGGAAAGACTTTCTAATGTATTCTATGAGGTCCGCATATTAAAGGTAAGGACAAAACAAGAGAATTACAGACCAAAAGGTAAAATATCGTGAGCATATGTTTTATATCTACACATAGGTACAAACATTCTCAGGAAAATATTAGCAAATCAAATCCAGAAAACTACTACTGGATTATACAACATGACCAAGTCAGATTTATCCTTTATATATAAACAGTTGATGTGATATACAGATAGTACTTAATGTGCGTCATCATATCAACTGAATATAGGATAAAAACCATACTATCGTTCAACAGATGCATATAAAGGCAAAACATTTAATGTTTATTCAGGAGGAAAACTCTCACACTAAGAATAAAAGCAACCTTTTTTAACCTGATCAAGGGCATCTGTGAAACCCACAGCTGACATCATACTTAAGGCTGAAAGACTGACCATGTCCCCCCCCAGACCAGGAACAAGACAGGGTGTCTGCTCTTGATATTTCTATTTAACACGATACTACAATTCTAGACAGTGTGGCTAGAAAAAAAATAAAATATATTTAACAGAAGAAAATTAAAAGTAAAAAAGTCTTTTACCACAGATGACATGATCTTGTATGTAGAAAACGCCATGGAATCTATATGTACACAAAACCAAAATTAGAACTCAGGAACAAGCTTAGCATTGTCACAAGGTACACATTCCATATACAAAATATCAGATTTTTATATACTAGCATGGAAAACTGAAAATAAAATTAAGGAAACAATGCCATTTACTATAGAACTAAAAAGGATAAAACACTTAGGAATTACCTTAACAAAAGAAAAGCAAAACTTATATGCTGAAAATTACAAAACAATGCAGAGAAAAATTAAAGGATATCTAAATAAATCCAGAGAGGATCCATGCTAATGGATTAGAAGATTCAATATTGTGACACCAATTCTTCCCAAATTCATCTATAAATCCAATGTAGTAGGCTTTACTCACAAAAATTAACAAGCTCAACCCAAAATTGACATGCAAACCCAAAAGACCTAGAATAGACAAAATAATGCTGAAAAAGAACAAAGTTGGAGAACTGACGTGGTCACCCTACAGAAGCAATTGGGGGGGGCGCACCCAAAATTTGATTTGGATGATGAGACTGATGATGCTGCACACACAGAGGGTGTGGAAAGCTTTGTCACTGACACATGAGGTCCTGGGGACAGCAGGGTGGGCCTTTCAAGCACAGGCTTGCAGCACCTGATTTCAAAGCTACAGAAAGATTAAGTTACAGAGTAAGGCCAGTGTGGTACTGGTGCAAAGAGAGCATACAGGTCAGTGAAAGAGAACTGAGAGTCCAGAAATAAACCCTTACACTTATTGTTAAATGGTTTTTGACAGATGTGCTGCATTAATTTGGTGCAGGAAGGGAAAGTCTGTTGGACAAAGTGTACTACCACAGCCAGATATTCGAAAGGCAGAAGAATAAACTTAATTCCCTACCTTTTCCATAGATGAAAATTAATTCACAATAGACCTTAAACTTAATGGAAGAGCTAACACCATAAAATATTCTCTAAGAAAACATAGGAAGGATACAAGACTAAGGCAAGGAGTTCTTAGATATGGCTACAAACACATTATCCATAAAAGAATATATTCTGATAAACTGGATATCATCAAAATCAAAACACGTACTTCAAAAGGTTCCATGAAGAAGATGAAAAGTCTACAGCCGGCAAAAGAAATATTTGCACATCATTTAAAGGACTTTTATCTGAAAAAGGACTTTTATCTATTTTATCTAGAATTTCTAAGGAACTTCCACAATTCAATAAGACATACAACATAACTTAAAAAAAAATAAAGGTGGTAAAATAGACATTTCTCCAAAGAAGACATATGACTAATTAATAAGCTCATAAAAAGGTTCTCAAGGTCATCCATCAGTCCTTAGGGGCAAATGAAAACCACAAGGAAAGAGCACTTCAGACCTGCTAGAATAACCATAATCAAAAAGCCCCTGCCAGGTATGGAAGAGTACATGGAAAAACAAACCCTTACACACTGCTAAAGGGAACGTAACATGGTACAGCACTTTGGAGAACACTTTACCAATCACTTGAAAAGTTCAACAGAAACTCACCCTAAGATTCAAATCAAAACGACATTGAGATACCACCTTACACCAGTTAGAATGGCCAAAATTAACAAGACAGTAAACAACAAGTGTTGGAGAGGATTTGGAGAAAGGGGAACCCTCTCACACTGTTGGTGGGAATGCAAGTTGGTGCAGCCTCTTTGGAAAACAGGGTGAAGATTCCTTAAAAAATTAAAAATAGAGCTTCCCTATAACCCTGCAATTGCATTACTGGGTATTTACCCCAAAGATACAGATGTCGTGAAAAGAAGGGCCATCTGTACCCCAATGTTTATAGCAGCAATGGCCACGGTCGCCAAACTGTGGAAAGAACCAAGATGCCCTTCAAGGGACGAATGGATAAGGAAGATGTGGTCCATATACACTATGCAGTATTATGCCTCCATCAGAAAGGATGAATACTCAACTTTTGTAGCAACATGGACGGGACTGGAGGAGATTATGCTGAGTGAAATAAGTCAAGCAGAGAGAGTCAATTATCATATGGTTTCACTTATTTGTGGAGCATAAGGAATATCAGGGAGAACATGAGAAGATGGAGAGGAGAAGGAAGCTGGAGGAAATTGGAGGGGGAGATGACCCATGAGAGACTATGGACTCTGAGGAACTGACTGAGAGTTCTGGAGAGGAGGAGGTTTGGAAGTTGGGTGAGCCTGGTGGTGGGTATTGTGGGGAGGGCATGTATTGCATGGAGCATGGGGTATGGTGCATAAACAATGAATTCTGGAACACTGAAAAGAAATTTTAAAAATAAATAAAAATTAAAAAAAAAAAAAAGGAAAAGAAACTCGCCCTAATACCCAGTGAGTCCTCTCCTAGGAATCTAAGAAAAATAAAAGCAAATGTCCCCAG
Organism: Mustela lutreola; assembly: GCF_030435805.1. Classification (NCBI taxonomy): domain Eukaryota; kingdom Metazoa; phylum Chordata; class Mammalia; order Carnivora; family Mustelidae; genus Mustela; species Mustela lutreola. The sequence goes on from NC_081293.1 coordinate 110,999,956, forward strand.
AAAGACATGCACATAAAAGTTTGTAGCAGGATTAGTCATGATAGCAAACATAGCCAACAATTCCAATGTTTAACTACTGATAAAGAAAAGACTGTATGTCCCTAAAATGTAATAGTATCAAGTCACATAAAGGAATGAACTACTTATACATGCCACACCATGAATGGCTGTCAAGAACATTATATTAAGTAGAAAAAGCCACATGCAAAAATTACATATTCTATGATATTGATATTAACTGTCCAAAAAGGGCATATTTTTAAGACAGAAAGTAGATCAGTGGTTTATCTGGGACTGGAAGTAGGAGTGAGGGTTAGTTAAAAAATATTTTTGGATGATAAAAGTGCTCTAAAATTATACTGTGATGTTGGCTTAAAAGTATAGGTTTACTAAAAATCATGCAGTTGCATATTTACAATGGATCAATTTTGTTTTCCAAATTATAACTCATTAAAGCTACTCTTTTTGTAAGTTTTTTATTTCTTTTCAGCTTAACAGTATTCATTGTTTTTGCACCACACCCAGTGCTCCATGCAATCCGTGTCCTCCCTAATACCCACCACCTGGTTCCCCCAACCTCCCACCAACCCCTCCCCCTTCAAACCCTCAGGTTGTTTTCAGAGTTCATAGTCTCTTTTTTTAAAATCAAGGTTAGACAGTATCTTCAGTGGCGATGTTTTAATACACTTCAAACTTTTAAATAAAAAGTAGTAAAACTATGTTTCAAATCTGTTGATTACACATCAAGTGACTATAGAATTGATCATCTAAACGAGAACATTTCCAATAGATCAAAGAAGCTCTAATAATAACTACATGGAACCACAGGACACTGCCAAGACTGTCCAGGGCAAACCAGCATGTATGGCTGGTTGCTATTAGAAAGTGTAAAATTATAATTACAGTGTCTTTCTCTAGATTTGCTTACCACAGATTGTATTATGCAACTGAACTGTTCTTCAAATTAAGTCTTTTGATGATTTACGAGGTGGCTAACTTTTTCTCAGCATCACAATCGGTTCACTTCAGCTGTCTGACCCCATATAACACCTTCAGCCCAACTGTCTGACAGAGGATTGTGGTTCCTTGTTCCTTCCACTGAATACACAGGGAAGCAGGACACAGTTAGACCAATACGTAAACTGGCAAACACATCACGTTATAACCCTTCAAAGTACATCTAACAAAAGGTGCTAATTTTCCAAATCTCTATGATAATAAAACTCAACCCATCCCTTTACAAGGAAAAGTGCTAACATTTTAATTTTAATTCTCTTCTCATCCATTCCTTCTACAGCTATCCTCTACTCTGTGCCGTTGCCTCACTAGGTGCTAGAGAAAGAAAGTCAGGAGAAGGCCAGCAGCCCCCAGACGCCCTCTCCTCCACCAGGGGCCCATCAGCGCTGGATCCGTCCCAGAGCAGCAGGAGCCCAGATGTCCTGTTTCATTTGTAGCCACTGGCCAAAAGAGCCCACAGTGCTTTAGAGTCGAATCTTATGTTGTAAGAACCTTATTCCAATAATAGTTTCAATTTTAATAACTTCCTAACTTGATGGTCAGACAATGAAAATATAATACAGTAAAGTCAGTCATTTTGAACACTCCTTCTCTGCCTGCTACTCAACTGCATTTTGTCTTGAACAAAGCACAACACCACGACAATGTTTGATCAGCTCCTTGATCCAACGAAATGGTAATGCTAACAACCACCACTAGGTGGGGGTAAAAGTCAGAGGCAGGAAGACAACCATAGATTCAGAACTAGAAAGCTTGAGGAAGAATGTCTAAGTGGTATTCCTCCTGTTACTATTCTGGTCCTCTGAACTTCTAACTAAGTAAATACATTACTACTAAGAACATTTATTACTCTTAGAAAAAGAAAATCTATATGAAAGCATGAACAACAATGTAAACTTCCTTTTTTTAAAAGGAGTCCTATGACAAAAAAAAACTCAAGGAAATAATTCTCTTATGAGGTAAGCAGAAGTTTAACACTTATTTCAGTTACTGTTGGCTGAAAAAGAGATCTTCTGCTAGCTTGCATCTGTATCTTATCTAACTCTGTGCTTTCATGGTTTAATCTGCAAGAGTCCATAATACCAAGTTACTTAAGAGTTCTCCTGACTCACTGTCCCATGGCCATGGCCATGCCTCTGATCTTTAAGTCTTTCTGCCTGGAATCTGCTTTACTATTGTGTGTGTGTGTTTCATTACTTACTTAGGGTACTTAGGGTCAATGCTGGGAATAACATAACACAGTCTCTAACTCAGTTTACTATCCCAGTAGTGGAAACAGGTCAGGTCAGTGCAGAGGGCAGTGCAGCCAGCACACAGGACAACGTTGGGGAGAGTTCCTAAGGAAATGCAGAGAACACCTCCCAACAGCCAGGGGGTGGGGGTGGGGTGGGAGAAGCCTTCTCTCCTGGCAGTGGAGAGTAGGACTACAGAGCAACAGTGTGAAGGAGAGAGAAAGCAAGCTGCCGAATGGCCTGAAGGTTTGTTTAGGAACACAAGGTCTTCAACAAAGTTCAGAAGAGAACACAAGAGGCTACGGGGAGGTTGGACTACTGTGAGTGAGGTCAAATGGTGCTTCTGCCAGGCCAAGGACCCATCACTTCCCTTATCCTTTTTGCCACTGAAGGATTTTGAACAGAAGAAGATGGGATCAATGTTACATTTCCATAAATACTGAGAGCCCCCACATGGATTAGCTGTGAGCGTGGACTCCAGCACTGAGACGGGGTTCAAATCTGAGCTCCCCTTCTCACTCTTTATATGGCCTTCCACAATTACTCCCTTTCCTATGCCTCAATCTGCTCATCTCTGAAATAGGCTCCTAGAGTGGATTGAGGAACTCATGTAACAATGCAGTGTTCTATGTCCCATGGCACTCTGGTGGGGCGGGGAGAGGCTGACTGAGGCAGGGAGACAGGAGCTGGTGCAGGAACCACAGCAGGAAGAGCTAGATGGAAGGTGGGGGAGACAGGACGTGGTACAAAGCAGGAGACACAGGAGGCAGGAACACAGAGGATGGAAATGGCAGGTGACCAGTGGGATGGGGGCCTGAGAAAGGGCAGCTCCCCAGGGAGGCTCTGGTCTCTGTCTCGGGCAACCTGGAGGACAGCGCTCCCGCCTCACACAGGGGGTGTCGGAGGATGGTCAGGTGAGGGGATGACAGGGAGTAGGAGAGCATCAAGACCCTTCCCCTGCTCTGTCTTCTGAGATGCAGATCACACATCACAGGGTCTGTGGCCCTCGGTTACATTTATTTTACACTCTGGGTCTCACCACAGGTCCCACAGCAAGGCCATGTCTCAACGCCTGCTGTGTTCAAGTCTGCTCAGGTTCTAAGAGTAGGTGAGGGAAAGGAAAAGGAGGGAGGGTCGAGCTATTGAGTGATGGATGAAAACACAAACGATAATCACATTATTTTACCTGCTTCAGATTCAGGAGGAGAATAAAACTGACCATCTGAAAGACCACCAGGTATAAGTGCTGCCCTCTCTGAAGCATCCTGAACTATCAGGAGTCCTAGAAGAGAAGAGATTGAGTTGCTGGGGATGATGGCACAATTCTGGGAGCTTCTTGGCAAGGTTAACCAAAATAAAATGCTGCTATCATTACATTAAAAAGAAGTCTTGGCAAAAAGCTAAGCTCTGTTCAAATCATGACTACCAGAATCTTCCTTCTGGCCTGCTCCCTAACCACTCTCAGGAGACTAACCTGGGGAAACACTTACTGTTTTCCTCTTCTGCCTCTTGAGGTAAGACTTTGAAATCCAGGAACCACGTCTCAATCCAGGCAAGGAGAAATGAAATGATGGGCAGCACGTAGCCGAAAGCCCCTTGGGAGAAAAGCTGGAAGGACAGACGTGACGAGGAGAGGGACATGCAGTTACCGGGAGCTCACACTGGAAAACGAGGCTTCGCCATTAGAGACGATAATTGTAAGAAAACGTGGGAGGCTGTACCTTTGAGAGGATCACTTTTGCGAGTAAAAAGGCACTGGTCACTGCTGTTGTCAACTGAAAGACACATAATCCAGCACCATTTGAATTAGACATTTGACATTGGGAAGGCACCTGCTCCCAAGACACCTGTCTGAGTGAGAAGCTTCTAATGCCTGGAGAAGCTCTGCCAGGCTGGGCTCCTGCCCACATCACTCTCTCCAGCTCCTGAACATGCACTGGGCCTACGTGGGCTTCTCCGTGGTGCCCCATTCCTCCCTGGCTGCTGGTGCTCTCCCTCCTCCCAGGGTCCAGCAGGCTAGTGTGTTGGCAAACTAAGTTTTGTCCCCCACAAGGTGCAACAGGCAAAGGCAGTCTCCCCACAGAAGGGACCCCTGAAATGTAGAGGCGGCACTCCCCTTACTGGTTGGGGACCCAGAGATCATCCCACAGGACCTGGGCCTTGTCCCTCCATCCACCAGCTAGGACTCCTAGTAACAGGAATGCTGTCTGGAGTGATGCCGACAGTAGCCCGACTCACAGCATGGGGTTGGGGGGACATCGAATGTGAAGCTCTGTACGTATTAAGACAGCTGCAGAGTCAGTATTTGTTAGCAATTCACAGCGTGCGCACACACACACACCCCAGTCAAAGTAAGCTCTCTGGAAGAGGAGGCATTTTACATTCCGACACTCATTAACTTTATAGGCTGACATTTAGTACCTTTTCAGGTACTAGGTGAGTCCTCCTTCCAGTTGCCTGATCCCTCACTGTGAATGTTTTTAAAACGAAAAATCAAAAATAATCAAGTGGATGTGCTAATCATGATTCATCGCTTCATAACTTGGTTTAGATATTGAAGATACTTGGGATGCCTGGGTGGCTCAGTCAGTTAAGTGTCTGCCTTCGGCTCAGTTATATCCCAGGGTCCTGGGATCAAATGCCGCATCGGGCTCCCTGCTAAGTGGGGAGTCTGCTTCTCCCTCTCCCTCTGCCTGCTGCTCCTCCGGCTGTGTGTTCTCTCTCTCTTCCTCTCTGATAAATAAAATCTTCAAAAAAATTGAAAATAGATATTGAACATACTTCCTAAAAAGTTCAGACTTTCACTGAAAGTCACTCTGTCCTCTGAAACAAATACTGAGACTGACAGTCTGACAAACACTAGTGTACATTAAGGAGATCTGGAGTAGAACATCTTAAATGGGATGGCTGTAGAAAACTGGGAACGGAAAATCACAGCAGTTGGTTATCAGCAAAAATGTATTCAGGAAAGGGAATCAAGTCTGGCTAACACCGTCAGCCTACAGCTGAGACACATTAGCATGGGGCTCAGCTGATGGTCCGATGTCAGTCCCATGATACTGTGGGTGCTCGGGAGAGATGCCCCAGGCCAGTGCAGCTCCTGGTGGACTGTGTCTTAGAAGGGAGTCTGTCCCTCTTAGAAGGGAGTCTGTCCCCAGCTGGGCAAGCCATGCGGGCCCCCACACACACCCCAAGGCCTCACTCCAGGAGCAGGTCTACAGGCACTCCTAAACAGGTCTCTCCAGCTGGGGGAGTTCAGCATTCCTCCCCATACACCTGCCTTATCAGAGTGCTCCAAAGGGTGAGTGTTCAGACATCTGTGAAAATGGCAAAAATAATTGAGGCAGAATGGCTTATAATTCTTCTTTTAACCAGTTAATATTTACTGACAGTGAAGAGCAGGTGCCAAGCTCCGTGTCAGATCCAAGAAACAGAGATGAGCAAAAACACCACTGCCTTCGGGGCTTCTGGGTGGCTCAGTCAGTTAAGTGTCCAAACCTTGGTTTCAGTTCAGGTCCTGATCTCAGGGTGGAGAGATCAAGATCAGTGTCCAGCTCAGCACTCAACTGGGAATCTGCTTCAGGTTCTCTCTCTCTCTCTCTCTCCCCCCTCCCTGCATTCCCTCTCTCTCTCTGTGTCTCTAAAGTAAATAAATCTTTAAAAATGCCACTGCCCGGGCACCTGGGTGGCTCAGTGGATTGAGCCTCTGCTTTTGGCTCAGGTCATGGTCTCAGGGTCCTGAGATCGAGCCCTACATCGGGCTCACTGCTCGCCAGGGAGCCTGCTCCGAGCAGACCGCCCGCTTCTCCTCCTCCACCTGCCTCTCTGCCTACTTGTGATCTGTCTCTCTCTCTCTCTCTGTCAAAAAAATAAATAAAGTATTTAAAAAAAATTAAAATGTCACTGCCTTCAAGAAGTCTGAAGGCAACAACTAAAAGGAACATGGAGCTTTTCCCTTTAATATTGAAGGGAGGGGATAAAATAGCAAGAAAGCCAATTATCAAAATAAGCAGAGAACAAGTCATGAAAAATTACCAAGCAGTTTCAACCAAAGGGGAAATTTTCTAAGTATCTTTGTGCACCAGGGCTGATTTCACCACTCATTTGCAAAATGAGGCAGAGGGTGTGCTGGTGCTTGGCCAAGAATCACTGCTGGGGCTCTACGTTCCTCATCCGGCTCAGAGTCCACCAAGGCGAAGCTAGTTACTCATCACCTCTGGAATCACCACCACCCCAGCGCGTCGAACCTCCTGAAGGGTGGAGGCAGGGGACTCAGGAAAAGCTAGCAGAGTTCAACCCAGAGGAAAAGCGCATTTTCTCCCAGCCTGTCCCTGCTGTGAGCAGGCCTGGGCCACCAGCATTGGACGGGATGAACCAGCCACACAGACATACTCACCGCTATGGCCCACCAGTGGCGCAGTCTGCATACAGCATATGCAAGTATTAACACTTTAAATCGAAAAACTGCCAAGAGCTACATTAAAAAAAAAAAAAAAAAGGCAAGGTAAGTTTTTAAAAAGAGATACAAGTATCAAATAACTGAGTTTTATGAAGAACTCAACAGAGCGTCTTTACTATTCTAATTTAACTTGAGATGGGCACTGGGCTGTAGACCCATATTTGGATCTCTGCTTGAGAATCTATGCAGTACTGCCCAAATGAGAATTCAAATTCACGTCCCATTAGCAACACAAGAATATATAATTACATGTTTTATTTTTCCTTTCTGTTTGAGTGCACATATATTTCTGATATCCTTTTAAGACTGGAGAAAATGTTCTGAAAGTTGACTTTTCCACTCCTGGTATAAACACCTTTGGAAGATACCAGGTTCTTAGTAAAGTCCACTGCAGAGCTCTAGGTTTTGGGGTTATTGGGACAGTTCTATCCAAGTAACTACCACCCGGTTATTCAGGGTGGCTCTGGGACTTTTGTGAAATCCTTTATGTGTATTATTATCCCATGTAATCCCTTCCTTAACAATCCCATGCATCAGCTACTATCTTAATCCCATTATATACAGAAGGTGGTAGAAATAGTGTACAAGGTCACACAACTCCTTAGAGAGGAAGAAGAGGACTTGAACCCTAGCCGCCAGACTCTATTGAGCCACTACATCACAACTGTCTTCGTAATTCTCATCATTTAAGAAATACACATAGAGGGGAGCCTGGGTGGCTCAGTGGGTTAAAGCCTCTGCCTTCAGCTCAGGTCATGATCCCAGGGTCCTGGGATCGAGTCCCGCCTTGGACTCTCTGCTCCCCAGGGAGCCTGTTTTCTCCCCTCTCTCTCTCTCTGTCTGCCTCTCTGCCTATTTGTGATTTCACTCTGTCAAATAAATAAAATTAAAAAAAAAATACACATAGAATAAGATTTTACCCATTTTCCCTTTGGAAGGCATGCCTACTGTGAGCAGGGAGAAGTCAGGTGACTCTTGACCAGTGCCTGAGGGCAGGGGTCTGCCAAAAGTTCCTCACTAATCAATTCTGCCGGAAGGCTGGAGGCTGGACAGTCTTTTCGAGGCCACTGACCAGAGAACTATACTACAATTCTTTTATGTAAATGAAGGTCACAAGTTACGTTTTGTTTTTAATTTGCTGTTTTCATTAAAAATGTGTTTTCCAGGGCGCCTGGGTGGCTCAGTGCGTTAAGCCGCTGCCTTTGGCTCAGGTCATGATCTTAGGGTCCTGGGATCGAGTCCGGCATCGGGCTCTCTGCTCAGCAGGGAGCCTGCTTCCCTCTATCTCTCTCTCTCTGCCTGCCTCCCCATCCACTTGTGATCTCTCCTTGTCAAATAAATAAATAAAATCTTTTAAAAAAAAAAATGTGTTTTCCAACAGTCTGCAAACTGTTTAGCCTCTCTATTCATTCCAGCTCTATCCCTGCATTCTGGGTTTGGCAAAAAGGGTCTTCATCAGCCCTCTATCTCAAAGTCTCCCAGGCCCCAAGGTTTCCTGGAGGCTGTGTCCATTTCCCAGGCCAGGCATGCCAGTCCTTCTAGTCTAAACTAATGGGCCCTACCTATTTGGCCATTACCACTGACTTCTCCAGCATAAAGGACAGACAACCTTCAGAGATCTGGCTAGTAGATTAGCCTGGTTTCTTGGCTGAGGCTATTTTAAGATAAATTCAGCAAGAGAAAGAAGAGAAAAAAAGAGAAATCCATCTTGCTATTATATGTCAATAGTTTTAGGAGAAAGAAATGGGATCTAACATGCTCTGCCCCCAACTTCAATGACCTGGGTGGGTCGAGACACGGCACCAAAGAATTTCAATTTCCTCATCTGGAAAAATGAGGGGATTAAATTATATTAGCGGTTCTCTAAATATTCTGCAGCAACCAAACACCTGTTCAACACAATCTTACTGGAAACAGACTGTACAGATTAAAACAAAACTACCTGGGTTACACAAGGCTGATGAAAGGGAACCCTAACCTCTACTTATTAGGAGGCCTACCTCCTTCTCCATACACAATTCTGCAGGTCCCTTCAGAAATAAAACAATAAAAAAGCCTTTCTAGTGTAGTTTGAAAACCACCAAAAATATAATTACTCAATTATTAAAATTCTCAACCAAAAATAATGATGATGGTAGTAACTGAGGATGGTTCTCTGAGCTCATTGCTCATTGGGCAAATGTTTTCCATGCATTATTTCATTTACTTTTAAGAACTAGGATGACAACATTTTACATACAAAAAAACATACATACATACAAAAAACTGAAGTTTAGGCCCAATATATTAAAGACATACAAACAGTGATAGCGTTGTGAATCAAACCCAGGTTTTTCTGACTTTAAGTGTCCTGCTCTTCCTAACCATTATGCATAACGATTCTAAAAGTAATAAAACAAGTAGGTAAAATGAATTTGGAAGAATTCACTGTGAATATTGCCCATACTGCATCTAACACAATGTTAGGATCTGATTTACTTACACCATAAACTATAAAGAAAATACCAGGGAGGTGTACCAAGCCCAGTGAGAGTCACAGCATGTCCTAGAAAGACTGTAAGCATTCCTTTGAATGAAATGAAGGCCTCATCGACAGAGAATTGAATCTTTGCAATTCTACAACTGGCTGGTGTTGCCCAGGATTCCCAACAGCTCATTTTCCTCAAGAACTCCAATTACAGAAAAATGTAACATAGTATCATTATTATCACTCATAAATCTATCTCAAGGCAGAAAAGGAATGGCATTTTCTTCATGTTATTATGTAAAATGGGGAATTTTCCTGTTCGAGATTAGGGTATGTCGCTGGCTTCTATGAAAAGAATGAAGGCTCTCCGTCAAGAAAAGCAGAATGGCTCCTTATGCTGCCTTTTCTTATCTCTCGTTAATCATGCCCTTCTTTCCTGTGACCAGACAATTCCTTATAAAGAGAGCGCAAGTACACTGACTGGGCCAGAAACTGAGGGGAAAGGAAGGCCCGTGTTCCAGTGAGGGAAAGAGAATGGCATAGAATGTGCAATCTGTTCAGAGGAAATTTGCCTGGGGGTTACAGATGAATCCTATCTGAAATGAAAAGTAAAACAGGAAATACTTACGAATATATCAAAATAAGAGGAGTAGTAGTCATACTGCACCACCTCCTTCTCTAATGTGTTCTCAATGCCTCCATTCACCTGGGAAGCAGAGTGAGAAGTAAAAATGAGATTCATATGGGAAAACAATACAAGAAAACATACAAGTAAGGTATCGGAAGCACTCTTCTGCCTACCTTCTCAGAACCCTGGAATGTTGAAATAGGAGAAAACTGACACACTCCTAACTCAGACAGAAAAATGCCAGAAGAGCATTTCCCACTTCAATTCTTCATTCATTCATTCGACAAATGCATGTGCATCATGAGAAACAATGCCTTGTTTGTCATTCCTATTTTGGCAAACTAAAAATGTTAAAAAAATGATCCTTTTTCTCTTCTAAGATAAAGTCTTCAATCAAACCAATGTATAATTTTAAGGAAGACAATTCACATTCATCCAGTTCTGCCCTCTCTGACCACACTCCACTGTTTCAGCTCTGGAAGGCCAACAGCTCCTCTGATCTTAGCAAAGGTCAATGACATAAGATAGAAGTATAGATGTTCTCCCTGGTTTTTCTTTTTTATTTGTTCCTGGCATTTGAAAATCCTGCACTCTCATCAACTTTCATATAGATATTTAATTTGATAGATAATGAAATGAGGGACAGACTAGACCTATAATCATATGTGTAGAAGTTACAGTTAAATGATGAAAATCAGACCTAAGATGACAAACTTTCTGTCCTCTCCCAATTCTCCTATCAAGATGACTTTTAAGTGAGCAAGTTCAGAACTCTACATATTACACACTTACAGAAAACATTTTTTTTTTTAATCAAGTAATGGAATGTGTGTCTGACAGCTAAGGCAGTACCCAAGCAGACACTAGAATTGTTAGGGTCCGTGGATTAGGAAACATGACGTAAATTCTCATTTCCAGTCTGGAGTACAGACATTGTTTGTCCTGGCAAACTGATGAACATGATCTGAAAAAGGACAAAGTGAAGGGCGGTGGACCCAAGACCTGGATAAAGGCAGAGAAAATTAATAGAGAACATCTTTGCAAGGTTTGCTAACTGGTCAAACTAGAGTTAAAGTTCCAACAAAAAGGATCCTCTTGGCTAGGAAAACTTTAAAAGTATTTGCATTTGTTATTCAAATGAAAGTACGCCATAAACACCATTGGGTACTTTAAAACTCCCTTAAGGAGGTTTAGATTTCTGCGTAATTTCTGCAGATTGCCCACTGACCTGGTTGAACACAGATCTTTACAAGAAAATAGAATGGAAAACTTGGGAGCAAAGAGAAAACCAATGTAGTCTTCTCACTGTGTCTCTCCAGACTAAGAAAACTTAGCACTAAAATATTAAAAGAATGATTATTCCAGAGCACCTGGGTGGCTCAGTTGGTTGGGCAGCTGCCTTCAGCTCAGGTCATGATCCCAGAGTCCTAGGATTGGGTCCCACATCAGAATCCTAGCTCCATGGGGAGTCTGCTTCTCCTGCTGACCTCCCCTCTCATGCTCTCTCTCAAATAAATAAATAAAATCTTTTTAAAAAATGATTATTCCAAATGATTTATAGCAAAGAGGAGTTCTCTAAGGCACAGAGACTACCCTCCTAGCTGAGAGAACCACAATGAACCTGCTGATACAGTCTTTAATAAACAGCCAGTAGAAAAAGGGTTTCTATGACATCTGTACTTTAAAAAACGCTGACTGGGGGCAGGGGTCACCTGGGGGCTCAGTCAGTTAAGCAACCAACTCTTGGTTTCGGCTCCCCACATCAGGCTCCACCCCCAGCATGGAGTCTGCTTGGGATTCTCCCTCTCACTCTGCCCCTCCCCCCACTCGTGCTCTCCCACTCTTTCCTTCTCTAAAATAAATAAGTCTTTAAAAAAATAATAAAATAAAAGACTCTGATTTTGTTACCTTTAAATAGAGAAATCTAAAATCTACATCTCTACCTCCAACTTGTACTCTAAATTCCTTATTTCAAAATCCTTGTCTCAAAATGTACCCCATAGACTCATCTTTAGTTTCATATGGAACCTCTTCTCACAGTTCTGACAGAGCTCGCCGATTCTTCTACCGTCCATCATTAGAAATCTTAAGAGTCGTTTCTGGACATGAGGGATAATAAAATCAGCATATCTGTAAGTCTATCAGCATACTTTTTTTTTATGAGTATGTCTCTCAAATCAGTTTTTTCCTTTCTATTCCTACTACCTTACATGGGATTTCTTTCATAGCTTCAGAGCCAATCTGTCCCTAATGTAATCCAACTGGTAAACCACTGCCACAAGATCTTTATCGATTCACCAAGTATTTGCTGAACACTTATTGTCAAGTATGATCCTAAATACAATAAATTCTTAATCTTTAGTAAACAAAACCATATCTCTGTCTTTCTGGAACTTACATTCTAGCAAGGAGAGATGACAAACAAGAAAATAAGTGCTCTACAGAGAACAAAACAGGACAGTGGGACAGACTGAGTAAGGGTCGACTGCTCTGGGACCGGTGGTAAATGGAAGCCTTCCCCGTGGTGATATTTAAACTGACAGACACCAGCATGATAAGGAGTCAGACTCTGCATCAAGATAAAGGAAATGAACCATTTCGTGAAGAAGGAACAACTCATATGAAGGTCCAAGACTGAAGGCATCTTGTTCCATTGTGAGACCAGGAGGCAAGTCTGGGATGATCTGAGTAGGCTGGGAACTGAGAGTGGGGAAGGAAGTCTGGACAGGCTTCTTGGAGCTATACAAGCCCAGTTAGGCAATTTTTATTCAAAGTGCCCTGCTAGGGCAGTGAAGGGTTATAAATAGAAAGAACTACCTGATTTGTTTTTACTTTTAGAAGTCCCTCTAGAGGGCGCCAGGGTGGCTCATTCATCAAGTGTCTGCCTTTGGCTCAGGTCATGATCCCAGGGTCCTGGGATCAAGACCGACACAGGGATCCCTGCTCATTGGGAAGCCTACTTCTCCCTCTCCCACCCCCCTGCTTGTGTTCCCTCTCTTGCTGTGTGTCTCCCTCTGTTAAATAAATAAATAAAATCTTTAAAATGAAGAAATAAAGAAACATTCTTCTGGCTTCTATGAGGAGAACGGATACTAGGAGGGCAAGCATGGAAGCAGGCCAACCAGTTGGGCCTCTGGTAGAGTAGCTTGGAGGAGCGATAACACCGGCTGGGTTGAAGGGGCAACTGTAGAAATGGAGAGGAGAGGTCACATTTTGGATACATTTAGCAGGCATATCTGACAGGGCTTACTTTTCAACTGGATATGGAGTGTGAGAAATACAAAAGAAACACCCAAATTAATCAAGGACGTGTCTTCATTTTTGGCCTCGGCATCTTGTTTCCTTGAAGCAAGGAGGAAAATTGGCTAATGTGGAAGTCACATATGAAGACAAAATATTTTAGTTACGGTTATAATTGCATAGTACAGCTGGGTTCCATTACTCTTCTGAAGACCTAAACACCGTTTGTGCTATTTCTTTTCTCTTTTCAAGACCAACGCCACAAGGCAGTATATGCATTCTATCTCCTCAGCTAAACTTCAACTCTCATATGATTTTTCTGTGGAACCTGCCATACCTGAATCTGAAGCCTATGCCCTGGGACTCAGTAAATGTATAGATAGATATGAAAAAAGAACAATGGATTTGAGTAATTAGAGATTTATAGAGAGACCACAAATGTAAAGGGATGGTATGTAGTGAAAAACCCAGGTCAGGAATGACAACTAAAAAAAAACAGAACTAGAAATGGAATGCTTAAAAAAAATTTAAAAATAAAAAAATAAAAGCTTGCTAAAAAAAGACAAGATGTGCTATCCTAAAGATCACATATTCTTTTTTTTTTAAGATTTTATTTATCTGACAGAGAAAGAAATCACAAGTAGCAGAGAGGCAGGCGGGGAAGGGGGAGGAGGCTCCTCCTTGAACAGAGAGCCCAACATGGGGCTTGATCCCAGGACCCTGAGATCATGACCTGAGCTGAAGGTAGAGTCTCAACCCACTGACCCACCCAGGCACTCCAAGATCATATGTTCTTGTATGATCTTTTTATTTTACAACTGGGGCAATTTGAAAAGATATATGTATACCTGTGTTTACTGCAGCATTGTACAATAGCCAAGATATGGATATGTCCATCAGCAGATGAATGGATATGTTATATACACACATACATGCGTCCATGCACAAATACAGTATTAGCCATAAAAAAGAATGTGATCCTGCCATCTGCAACAATGTGGATGGACCCAGAGGTTATTTTATGCTAAGTGAAATTAAGTCACTCAGAGAAAGACAAATACTAAGTGATCTCACTCACATGTGAAATTTATGAAATAAGACAAATGAACAAACAAAAAAGAGACAAACCGGGGTGCCTGGATGGCTTAGTCATTAAGCCTCTGCTTGCGGCTCAGGTCATGATCCCAGATTCCTGGGATCAAGCCCCATATTGGGCTCCCTGCTCCGCAGGAGGCCTGCTTTCTGTCTCCCACTCCCCCTGCTTGTGTTCCTTCTTTCTCTATGTCTCTCTCTTTCAAATAAATAAATAAAATCTTCGAAAAGTAAAAAGAGACAACCAAAAAGCAGACTCTTAAATACAGAGAACAAACTGATGGTTGCCAGAGGAGCGGTTGGGTAGGGTGATGAGTGAAACAGATAGAGGGGATTAAGAGATATAAACTTCCAGTTATAAAGTATGTAAATCACAGAGATAAAAAGTACAGCACAGGAAATACAGTCAGCAAGACAGCAATAAGGTTCCTTGGAGACAGATGATGACCACACTGATTACAGGCCCTGAGTAATGCAGAGGAACGCTGACTCATGTTATATACCTGAAACTGTGATAACACTGGTCATTATATTTCAATAAAAAATTAAACAGAAATTAATTTTTATTTCTTAATTGCTAGGTCTGGTGATTTTTCATGTATAACATGTTGCACACAGATGAACACTGATCCCCTCTGATGCATAAGAACAGCGTGCAGTCCACTTCACTTCCATTTCAATTTTGTTGAAGCAGTAAGAAAGGGGGGAAGTGAGAGTGTGATCCATGAACCCCACCACAGTTCTACCCCCATGATTTCCATCACTTAAAAGCAGGGAGTGATATTAGTGGTAAATCAATAAATACTTTGATTTTGTGCTGTTATTTAAATAACTTTTACGTGAGCTCCCTGAAAACTGCTACTGTGCTTTCCTGTTAAATGATGGATTAGATTCGAAACTAGTTTTCAATTTTGGAAAACATCTTACTCCTTTGAAAAATACATTAATTTAAATATTGTCTTTAATGTATACATGTGGAACAAATAATAAAAAGAGATACTCTAAATTAATGTGTCCTATCACTGGCTTGTTTGATTTTAAACAATTCTTCCTTGTGAGAGAAGCATTCTGGAAGAGTTACCTATTTGTTGGTAAGGAATATAAACAGAGCCAAGGTTTTAGGGGCAAACAGACATACTGGGTTAAATAAAATATATTATTAAAATGTATTTTATCTGTTTATTTTTACATTTATTAATACAGCAACTAGAGAACTTAATCATCTACGAGGCTTACATTATATTGCCATTAGACAGTACTTACTGGTCTAGATAATTTTATTTGGCAATATAACCGCAAAGACTTGATGAGAAGGGGACAAACCTCCGAATGGTTCTAGAACATTTTTTCAATAACATATTAATTATCTCTTTGTGAAAAAGTAAAGAATACATGTATGGAAAATCTTAAACATGGGGATTAGAAAAGTAAATGTAACATCTAAAACGTATTCCAGAGGCAAGAAAAGGGCCAGGAAATAAATACTTTTGCCTTTGTGGCCCAATATTCAACTCAACCACTTAGCACAAAAGACAGCCATAAACAATAGGCAAACAGTAAGGGCAGGGCTGTGTTCCAATGAAACTGTATAAAAACAGGCCAGCTGAATTTGGGCCCCAGGCTATAGTTTGTTAACTCCTGATATAGAGCAAAATACTGTGAATTCAAATTCCAAAGTGAGTTTTAAATGAACAGGCTCTGCTTTAAAACATGACAGTACAGAACAAGAAAAGTCAAAATCATCTGGAAAAGAGCAATATTACTCCCTCTGGAAAAAAGACAGTTTTCACTAAAGAAAGAAATGATTAGGAAAAATAAAATTGTTTGTGTCTGGAAACAATTCTTATGTAGAGCCATGGGGAAAACCACTTACATTTAACTCTATTATCCAGAGTAATGTTACAAATAAGAGGTCAAAGGTGACAAACAAACAGAAAGTCCTCCTGACATCAGATATCCCTTTCTTTTCCCTTCCTTCATAAGACTCGATCCTGGCCATGAGGTGTGTGGGGTTGATGGAATGAACATCGCGCAAAGAAGCGTGAGAGCTCTGACTCCCTGTGAGAGCGTTCTCCATGTCTTCTTGCAGGGGGTTCATCCTGGAGGAGGGTTAAAGAAGCCTTTCTCCAACTTCACCATCCCTAGAGAGA
The DNA here is from genome assembly GCF_030435805.1 of Mustela lutreola. Taxonomy (NCBI): domain Eukaryota; kingdom Metazoa; phylum Chordata; class Mammalia; order Carnivora; family Mustelidae; genus Mustela; species Mustela lutreola. The sequence continues at coordinate 111,016,241 of NC_081293.1, forward strand.
AGAGAGTTTTGTGTTAAATCAGAGCTCACCTAAGACCACCATGCCACCCCCCTACTAGACAACTGTTTCTCTGAGAAACAGTGTCTTAACTGAAGACATTTTTCTGATGAAGACATGAAGAGAAAGTGAAATGAGAAGCAATTCTTGATGTTATCAATATTATAAAAGAGCTTTATTTCATTCATTTCTGAATGAAATAAAGAAGAACGCAATTTACAGAATTAAAGACAGAAGACAGAATGCTAACCACATCAAGAAAGGTCTCAGTGATAACCTGAAGGCCAGTTCCTTTGCTGGGCCCTAGAGAAAACCTCTCCAACTCTTGTCATTACTCCTGAACCAGGAATCCATTTCCTGAAAGCTCCCCAGAGAGTTCATAACCAGAATGTGTAAACAAGACAGGAAAAACGTGTTTCCTGAAGAGGAACTGCTTTCCACCAAAGAAAGTATCTAATAAACTGACTTTAGCATTTCCTCATCACCTCATAATGAATAAGCATGTTTCCAGGTCTCTTCTTGGAAAAGAAGTATACACACTTCTAAAGTTCAGCATTCTCCAAATACCTCTGTGCTAATTACACAAGCTACAGCTCTATCTAGAGATCCAGGAACCACCTTCTCCAACCAAGACCAAGATGTGCTTCTACAGTACAACTAAAAGATTAGTCACCTAAGTGGTCTGGTCTCTTCATGAATGATGGGAAGTCATGAAACAGTATGGTAGATGGCATTACTGTTTGCCAAACATTCCTGCTTCCCTCCTATAGCACCTCTCCCCATCGGAGTTTCTATACCACAGGCTCTATTGACCTCATGTGCCTTTCTTTGGCCAAGGGAATGCAAGCAGAAGTTCATGTGCCACTCTTTTTTTTTTTTAGATCTTATTTATTTATTTGTTTGTTTGTCAGAGAGGGAGAGAAATAGGGAGAACACAGGCAGGCAGAGCGGCAGGTAGAGGCAGAGAGAGAAACAGGCTCCCCGCTGAGCAAGGAGCCCAATGAGGGACTCGATCCCAGGACCCTGGGATCATGACCTGAGCTGAAGGCAGCTCCTTAAGCAACTGAGCCACGCAGGCATCCCTCATGTGCCACTCTTGTCCAGATCCAGGAACCATGCACTAGTTCTCCTTGCTTTTGCCAGTGACCAGCAATGGCCAGATAAGAAGAGGATTTTCAAATCTATGTCATTAGAGGTTGGCTTAGCGATTATCTTCGAGCAAGAGGGAGGGAATAGCAACTAGAGCTCACAAGTTTGGTCAAATTCCATTTCTTGGCCTGAGTAGTGCTAGCATGGCTCTGCCCACTCAATGATAATCTACTGATGTAGGTAGTAGCTTCAGCAGTGTATTGATTTGTGAATATTCAAAATGCTGTACGCCTATGTACATACACATATATTGTCTACATGTCTCTACATGATATCTCTACATGTGAAGTAGACTTTATCACTTTATCATTATACGTCTATAACAGTTCCAACTAGAAAACAATCTAAATATCTAACAAGGGATTAGATAAATCATAGTACAGCCACAGTAGTCATTAAAATAAATACTTAGAAAGTATGTGTACTTAGAAAAATGTCTGTTTTAATAGTAACTTGACTAAAATCTGAATATTAAACAAAACACAGAGTATGTTCACAACTTCGTAAAAATAAAACCAAATTTTTATAAGAATGTATCTATGAAACATACCAAATCTTAGTACTGATTATCTTTGCCTGATATCAGAACCCCCCGCACTTTTACCTTTTCCATATTTTCAGATTCCCTATTTTGCACATATTGTATTTACAGTAGGAAGGATTATATTAAAATGTAAAATTGTTATAGTCCTGGACAGATGTCCCAGGACTCTATAAGGCTCTTCCCTCCCTTCTCAACACATCTGGGTGACAGTAGATAACATCACCTTGGACATTCTGAAATGCTCAATAGGAGTCCAATTCAGTGCTTTATAAAATAAAATACAAATTTCCAAAAATTGAAGCATTTCTACACAATTTATTTCTCAATGAGATCATTATCATTCTAGGGGAAGGAATACCAGTGGGATATTCCCCAGTACAGTTTGCCTTAAAACAAAGCTCTCAAAACACTAAAGTATCTGCCAGGCTTCTAAGAGTTAATTCTGGAACAATAGCTAAAAAGGAATGTAACTGTTTTTTCTGTGGTGAAACACACATTTTAAAGTTCAAAAAGATACTGCAGTTGATCTCTAAATTTCAACCTGGATAAATAAAGACATATTTCTGTAGCCATGCATTCTACATAAGAAAAAGCAATCTAAGTAGTTTTTAAGCCAATCTAATATTCTATTAGCAAGTATATTTAAAAATTAATTTAAATTTTTGGTCTACTAAACTGTATAGACAATCCAATAAATTCACAACTGAAACTCAGGACTGTATTTAGGAAGAAAATCACTTCTAAGGTAATTAGATCATTTTCTCAATCTCATCCAGTCCTCCTTCCCTGAACCTTCTCCTCATGAATAAAAAATGGTAACGAAGCAAAATACCAACCCTAGAAATCTGAGGCTATTTCAAACTAAAACCTGACATCATACAATGATATACACCTGCCCTGAGAAATGACAATCATTACACTATTTTTCAGGAGCATGCACACAATTGCTAACTAGCTAGAATTTACAGATACTTGCATACCTTCAACAATAGTTACCCGAAGCACAGACTGTTGTGAGCAGCTTCCTATCAGATTTAGGACAGAGGGAAATCCTAAAAGGGAGAGAGCTTCCTTTTAATGTATAGAAAAGGATACTATATAAAGCCCCTTTCTACTCTACGGTCATAGGACTTCATGCTAACACTGTTTGAATCCCTAAAGATTCAACTGTGAATTCCTTCAGGAAGAGTTCAGTGAAATGCTCCCCACATTCTAATCTCCAGGCAAGGTCAAGTACATCTCCTCCAAGTTCCCCTAGGACTGTGGATATGCCACTTCTGCTACTGCTTACCACAGTGTGCCCTAATTATCCATTTATTTGCCTGTTTCTCCTGCTAGTCACTATGCTCCATGAAGGCCTTGAATTTGATTTGCACACTCCTGTGCCCCGTGGACTACCACAATAGAGCACTACCACAGAGGAGGAACAATACAACTGGTCAACTAAGTTAATTCTACCATCTATCACAAAGATTAGCACAGAGTCAGCTTTCAACATTCTCTGAAAAGATTACAACTATTTTTCCCCCTAAGGAAGAGCTCAGACAGTCTTCCAGATATAATTTTGGAAGTATATTGGTATTGGTACCGACAACTTCTCTGGGGTTGGCTTAGGGAAAACAAGCCTCTCTAAAGATGGTGTTAAGCATTGATTAGCTGTATGCACCAGAACCTAAATCTGTAATTCAAGATTTAATCCAACCATGGGGAAAGTATGGGGGAGGAGGAGTAGGGTGGAGAATTATTCTTTAAAAAGAAAAACATCTCCTTATCTTTTTCTGGGATTTGTGTGAGGAGATAAGAATCTCCTTTTGTTGCTTCAGTTATTGAAAATGAGATTCATGTCTTCTTCTCTAGATGAATAACTATAATATTAGCCAGCTACTTCTACAATCACGTTATATTGACACCTCCACAAAATTCAGTGGCTTAACACAATCTACCTTTATTCTCAAGCACACGGGTCTACAGGTTGCCTGAAGTTCAGCTGTTCTAGTGGGGGCCCAGCTGGGAAACTGCTTCTGGAGGCAGAAGAACTTGGCTTCAAACTGTGTGTTGGATCTAGGTCTGATCTTCGTCTTCCTCCTTGGATCAGGACTGTGTGGGTCATGTTCTTTTCACCGCAAGAGCACAGGAAACAAGCTAGATCATGTAAATACACTTAAAATTTCTGTATACATTCTATCTGTTCATAGTCTATTAGCCAAAGTATACCTCAAGGACATGCCCAAGGGCAGCAGAGCTACCATGTATGCTCCCCTCAAAGAGCAGGAGAATGTAAGTGCATATTTGCTGATTAGTACTCCAATCTAGGACAGCTATCAATGTTCTAAACCCAGGGTTGACAAACTATAGCCTGAAGTTCAAATATGACCTGCTGCCTGCTTTTGATTACCAGGTTTTATAGGAACGCCACCACAACCATTCTTCCAGTCTATTGATGCTTTCACATGAAGATGGCAGAGGTGAATTGTCCCAACAGAAACCAGACTTTATGATGGGCATTTTTCTAGAAAGAGGGATTACTGCTTTCATTAGCTTCACAAAGGAGACCCAGGTGAGATTTAGTTGTTGGATTAGCAAAAATAGGCTAATTGATGAATATTCATTTTTCCAATGCATGCTCTGATTGTATGACTGGCAAGAACCTATGATTCATTCTAATTTCTCCACCCGTTGTTCTAGTGACACCACAGGTTAGGGACAGACCGTATTTTGGCTCCCTGGGGCCACTTCAGCAGTGCTTACAACATCAACATGCTGCTCTTTGCTCTTTCCTTAATTCCATACTACCAGAATTGGAGAAGAATTCTGTCCCATCTATGTTGGTAGTTTCTTAAATGATGACATCCGTCCCAAGTGGAAAGAACAAAACAAAACAAAAAGAACTCGAATCCTTTCTGTTTCCAAGAGGAATTGCTCACATCTCCAGGATTCTGCCACGGCACCCATCCCCAGGCTGGGTGCAAAGCTGAGGCACAACTTCAACTCCATGGGCTTCAGCACAGAATTGATACTATCAGATGGTAAAAAGGAGCTGCTCTGGGCACTGGCTACCACTGCTAGCATCATACAGGAGTCCCACAGTTTCCTGTACCTTCCTAGAGGAGGAGAGTGAGCCTCTGGGCACCCACAGGTGGCCTCAAACCACATCTTTCAACCGAACTACCCAGCCTCCTTCTCTGCACTACTTCTGGCAACAGCCAGGACACTGTATGTTCTCCTTGAAGAGAGTGTCAGAATAACAGACACTAAAACCATTTCTTTCAGACAGACTTTAGCCATCATCTTAACCAAAGGCCTAGGGAGCAGAGTTGCCTTATAGACATGTTTTGCTTGGTCTTGCACAGTGTTGCTCAAGATTTTGAACTAATTGCGGACATTTTAAATAATGAATTTTCATGTAAAAATCCAGATTTCTAGATTCTCTTGAAAAGTTAAACACAGAACCACTAGTCCTGCATTTCCTTACCATGACAATAAGGCCAAGAAGCTGCTGACCTCCTTAGAGGCAGTAAGATGCCCTTTCCACTTGGCCTCAGTTTCACCTAGCCTGGAGGCATTTGAGTTTTTCACTCTAATCTAGTCCACTCTCTTGTTTTAAAGGTAAGAAAATGCATTAACACCTGGAGAATCTCTTATCACATTGTTTCAAAGCTTTCTTCATGTTTGTTATTAAAGTTATTTTTGTCTATAAAACAAATGTATGCTTAAAGATTAAAAAAAAAAGAAGGAAGAATCTGAGGCCTCTGTGGATTATAGGGATGTGCCCATATTTTAAGGATTTAAAATTTAGTTTAGGATTAAAACTGAGGTCTTCTACTTCTTTCTTCCCCATCACTCAGCCTCCTCCCATATTACTAGACGGAAACAGGAGGTACATCAGGAGGTGTTTAAATGGACTTGGGGATGCAGGCACCGAATTTGAGAATCCCGAAAGACAGGGCTACCTCAGCTATGCCCACTCTACCCTAGGACTGGGTTTCTTTGGGAGCAGGGAGCAGCCTGAGCTAGCTAGCCTCTTGCAAGGCCCACATGGGATAAGATCTAGTTTACTGTGGTAGAAGTCCCATCTAGAGCCTAAAGGCTCCAAGATGAAACAGCTAGAACTAGAAATAGGAATACTGAGGGGATAACCTGACATTTACAAACATGCCTTGCCAGTATAAGAAACATAGAGGCTTTAGAAATTAAATATACACAGAAAGAGAGGAAGTGGGAAGGAAGCCACAGCTAATTTGAAGTATCAGAAAACATAAAACCACTTTCATATTTTAAGGATATCAGTATGAGGTGAGCAAAGTTCTGCCATGCCTAAGAAGAGCTTGATAACCTACATGTCAAATGCAATCAATTATTAACCTTTCCTAAAATATAAATTTCTACTTAATGTTTGCTTCAATGAGGCTGCTTATGTTTTTTTTAAAACTTCCAATGTTGTTTGTAGGTAAGATGTTCTAAACAAAGAAAAAAGTAAAATTCATTGTCCTATACTTCATGTTGTTGATTCTACCCTGTAAAGTAAAAGCCAGGCAGAACTCTGATGAAAGTGGCTTCAGAAAGACTAGCAGGGGACAAGGTTAAGCAGTTGACACCTTTGGACAACACTTCAGCTTCCTGAGCTGGAGAACCAGCATCAAAGTACTAAGATCAAATCCAAGATCAAACCAACCTTTTTTTGGCCAATTGCCCATTACCACTGTGTTCACATTTCAAAAAAGTCTTGGCTTACTTTATGCCATATATACTACAAACTAAATACAATGTCTAGAAAAATGTTTCTAAAAATTAGGCTACTGGATTGAATTTTATTATCTTTTATTTTGTTTCAGGCTTTTATTTAAATTTTAGTTAGTTAACATACAGTGTAATATTGGTTTCAGGAGTAGAATTCAGTGATTCATCACTTATATCACGCGGTGCTTATCACAAGTGCCCGCCTTAATGCCCATTACCCAGCTAGCCCAACGCCCACTAGCAGCCCTCAGTTTGTTCTCTACAGCCATCAAAAAGAATGAGATCTTGCCATTTGCAGAATGGAGCTACTGGGCATTATGATGAGCAAAATCAGTCAGTCAGAGAAAGACAAATACCATATGATTTCGCTCATATGTGGAATTTAAGAAACCAAACAGATGAATACTGGATTGAGTTTTAAAATACCTACCTATCACATTCAAATTAGCAGCTGAAACAACAGGATATTACTGGATAGAGAGAAATACAGATTACTGGATACAGAAATCTGTGGGCAACAATCAGTTACTGCAAAGGATTAAATAAAAACTCTTTAAAGCATTTAAATAACATCACCCTATTGTTTGGTACAAATAAAAATTAACTCCTTGGTCAGAGTCAAATTTTGCCAGCAGTTCCCTATTAATTTGACTACTGAGTGAAATACTTAAAAAAGAAAAAGAAAACAATGTACGTGCATGTATGAAGGTCTGCAAGGCTTTTTACAAATCTGCCCATATCATCAGGGCTACAATGGGGGAGCAGAGCGGAGACGTGTGAAACCATTAGAGTTAAGACTGCTCTCAGAGTTCAACTCTAAGGTCACACATAATGAATCAGAGTAGATGTACGGTGTCCCTGAAGGAGCAAAATGGTTTGCAAGACAAGATAGGAGAACGCTGACAGGGCATGCATTCAGCTCTAAAGAGCAGAGGAGAAAATGTGCCCATCAGAAAGGGGATGGGTCAGTTCAGAAAGCACAGGAAGAGGAGTATCACAGCAAATGGAAGCTGTGTCTAGACTGGCATCTTCAAGGGGGAGTACCTCGCCTGTTGGATTTTAAATATCTCCAGTCCGCAGGCCAGATTATTCCTATGACTGATATGACGGCACAAGGGTATCATCAGTGCCTTTTGTCACTGAACAATTTAATAATTCCTGGCATGCCTCCTATCATCTTTTTAAAATTCTGGGTTTTTTTTTTTTCTTTTCTAATCCATACAATATGTGCCCTCCTTAATATCCACCACCAGGCTCACCCATCCTCCAGGCCCCCCTGCCTTCCAAAACCCTCAGTTTGTTTCTCAGAGTCCACAGTCTCTCATGGTTCATCTCCCCCTCCAATTTCCCCCAATTCACTTTTCCTTTCCTTCTCCTAATGTCCTCCATGTTACTCTGTTTCTTATTAAAATGTCACAGTGTAGGGCCCCTGGGTGGCTCATTTGGTTAAGCAACTGCCTTCGGCTCAGGTCATGATCCCAGAGTCTCGGGATCGAGTCCCACATTGGGCTCCCAGCTCCAAGGGGAGTCTGCTCCTTCCTCTGACTTCCCCTCTCATGCTCTCTCTCACTGTCTCTCTCTCAAATAAAATCTTTAAAAAAAAAATGTCACAGTGTACATAGAGAAACAAGAGATTGTTCAGCTTGAGATAGTCATTCAGTCTACACTGAATGTTCACTAAAGATTTGGGGATGTGAGTTGACCCACATGAGGCAGAGTCACTCTCCACGGGACTCTGGCAACAGATGGTAACAAACCAGGTTTCTCGGGCAACAAGAGGGTTGGACTATAACATTAACAATCAGTGTGATGCCACTAAGAAACTTTTGGGAAAGTGGGTGTCTGGATGTCTCCTGATGACCCACAAAAGCACTGCTCTTTGAGAACTCCTAGAGATACCATTCAGATACCACCTTAGAGATAGTCACCTTAAATATTACCATATCTTATGTATCATGGGCAAGTGGTGACATTCCAAAAGCAAAAGAGAATTATAGAAAGTTGTACTTTCACTCCAGTATTTTTCCAATATATCTTTCACAACTCACATGATAAACAAGAGTGGTGAGAGCGGACATCCCTGTCCTGATCCTGACCCCAGGGGAAAAGCTCTCAGATTTCTCCACTGAAGATGATATTCGCTGTGGGTCTTTCGTATATACGGCTTTCATGATGCTGAGCTATGTTCCCTCTATCTCTACATGGTGGAGAGTTTTTATCAAGAAAGGACGATATATTTTGTCAAATGCTTTTTCTGTACCTATTGAGAGGATCATATGGTTTTTATTCTTCTTTTATTAACGTAATGTATTGCACTGATTTGCGAACTTAAATGCAGTTATCAATAATTTACTGCAAGTAAATTATTAAGAGGACCACAGTTATCAGGCTCAAAACAAAGCTAGAATAACTGAACTTGACTCTGTAATGGTAATACAGTACATTTGCTTTTTAAAAAATCTGACCTACAAGTATTTAAGTATGATTATTAATTTATAACCACTAAAAAGCAGGGAAAGTTCAGCAAAAGGCTCTTAATAAGTACACAGATTCTGACATATATCCTCTCAACTTAGCAAGTATAGCTAATATTTGGATTTCTAAAAGTTGAGAAGTATAATACATTTGTAATCAGATTTAAGATTTAACACTCAGTATCAATAATGTATGCAGAGGAAAAAAGCCCATCTTAAAAATGAAGACAATGTAAGAGTGAAGAAAATGAAATGGAAGTGTTGACAGTTTACTTCTCTAAAAAAATCTATTTGGTATTTTAAAGACATACATATGGATGCAGATTATTTGAATACATAATTTTTTAAAGACTGATAATTATTTTTTAACCCCTCAATCACAGACAATATGCTTTTTTGAGGATATGATGTTATGCTTATAAAATTTAGCATAAAACTATATTGCTAAATAAAATATAATTCAATAAGTCTTTTAATTAAGAACTGTACATAGGAAAAAACAACACATAACAATCAGAACACTATTTTCTAAAATACTGAAGTAAATATATTTAAAATTTTTAATATTTAAAAAACAACAGCAAGACCTTAGGAAAATGTTTAGAGAGTTGTTTATAAAAGAATTCTGAAGGGGCACCTGTGTGGCTCAGCTGGTTAAGCATCTGAATCTTAATTTGGGGTCAGGACCTATCTCAGGGTCCTAGGATCAAGTCCCGGGTCGGGCTCCACACTCGGCATGGAGTCTGCTTGAGATTCTCTCTCTCCCTCTGCCCTTCCCACCTCCCTGCCTGTGCATGTCTGTTCTCTCTCTCTCTCTCTCTCTGTCTCAAATAAATAAATAAATCTTAAAAAAAATTAATTCTGAAAATGTCCAACTAACTAAGCAAGAACTAAGTAAGAACATGTCAAACTCTCTGATGTTCAATGTAAATATCCATTTTCTCCTCTCAGGATGAGAAGTAGATTCAATGAAAGTAAAACATCTTATTCTGAAAAAAATAAATAAATAAATTGGGTTGTATAATTTTTTTTAAATGGCAGTAAAAGCAGTGGAAAGCTGTCAAAGCTGTGCTTATCATCAAATTCACTTCTTAAAGTACTTTAATTACTTTTTAAGTAAGCAACAAAATTTTTAAAATAGGCACTTAAATTTTAAGACTACAAAAACTACATGTATCTTATAGGGAAAAATATCAAAAAAGAAAAAACAGTTAAGTACGATTAATAAATAAGTCCTAAAGGAGAATGGTAAATGTTCCAAGCTGGGGAATGGGTACAATATGATTCATCACACTCAATGCTCTATTTTTGTACATGGATGAACATTTCCACAGATTTAAAATATATAAATTAAACCCAAGAAATAGGCAAAGAGGTAAACCTAGATTGGGAAGAGAGAGATTAAGAAAGAAATAAAAGTACCACTATAGGAGAGGCTATTTTTCAAGCTACAAATGATACTTAACAATAATTACATTTCAGCATCATAAAGGTAATACTCTGGAAATATTTTAGTATTCTTGATTTATCAAGAAGACGATGGCCTGATTAGAATGAACCATCCTAAAAAGAAAAGTAAAAAAGTTAACAAAGAATTACCTAGCAAAGGAACTACAGCAAGACAGTTTGCTCGGTATTTCAAAATTTGAGAAAAAAAAAAAAAGATAAAATCTTGCAAACTACTCTAGAACATTAAAAAAAAAAAGCTATTATAGTACTAAATAAAACTAGCATAATCCTGACATTAACTGTCCAAAAACACACAAGAACAAAGAACACAAGTATTAACTAATCCCACCTATGACCATGTATATAACACTATATATACCACATATTAACCTAATAGCAAAATGAGTAATTTTGTTAGTGCAAACTGAGTTGGGCATATTACGGAGTACTTAATTTACAATAGAGTCATTTAACCTCACAACAGCTCCCATGAGTAAGACTCCCATATTTGAAGGTATTTCTGAAACATCACATAAATTAATCAAAACTCATATAAATAAAAGCTAAACCTAATAAGGAGGCAGATATTTCGGTTTCTTTGCATTTCAAAAGCATGCATGAACACAACTTATGATTCATGTGGGCCAAAAAGCTTTGAAATTATGTAAATTTTGACTGGTTTTCAATTTGGGGGAACTGGGATGATTTCAAATTTTGTGGGGCTCATCTCCATATTGACCTGCTGTCTTCCACTTTCTTTAAAGCAAGGCCCTTTCAAGTCTCTTATTCTCCAGGTTTTGAAAGAGATATAGGGAAACAAACTAGTGATATAAGAAAAACAACTGCAGACTGAAGGAAAAAAGTGGCAAGTATAATCATGCGGAGACAAGGAACAACAGACAGAAGAGGAGTGTGTGCCAATCTTCATGGGCCACACAAGTGGACAGAGAGGCCACAATGCTGATTTATCAGAAGTCAGAAATTTTAACTGAGAAAGGAAATTAACTACCAAGTATTAGTTCAATTAAAAAAAAAACACTAAAGATCAAGGAAAACGTATTACCTATAAGCCATCTGGCCTGTACTTTTAAGCTCTTCAGCAAAAAATATTTACAGATGATAAAAATGCCATCTAAATTCAGTTACAAAAGAAAGAAACTATTAAATAGTCATTATGGCTCATGGAGAAAGAAATCTATACATCGATATATACTGAAGGTTCCATTTAAAAGTTAACAAAACAAGGGGCACCTGGGTGGCTCAGTCATTAAGTGTCTGCCTTGGCTCTGGTCATGATCCCAGGAGTCCTGGGATTCAGCCCCACATCGGGCTCACCGAGAAGCCTGCTTCTCCCTCTCCCACTATCCCTGCCTGTGTTCCTGCTCTCACTACCTCTCTCTCTCTATCAAAGCTACCTCTCTTTCTGTCAAATAAATAAATAAATTTTTTTTTAAATAATAAATTTTTTAAAAGTTAATGAAACGAAACCATTTGAATGTGTTATGCAGTAGAAGAAACTGCAGGTAAATAAATGTTTTTAGGATGAGGAATTTAAAAGAACATCTACAAAGAGATACATATGAATACATAAAAATCAAAAGCTTCCCTATATTACGTTAGAAAGTGAAACTTTCTTTTTTTTAAATAAGTTGGTATTATTTTTTTTAAAGATTTTATTTATTTATTTGACAGAGAGAAATTACAAGTACACTGAGAGGCAGGCAGAGAGATAGAGAAGGAAGCAGGCTCCCTGCCGAGCAGAGAGCCCGATGCGGGACTCGATCCCAGGACCCTGAGATCATGACCTGAGCCGAAGGCAGCGGCTTAACCCACTGAGCCACCCAGGCGCCCCTAGAAAGTGAAACTTAAAGGTGATTAAAGACCTAATGAAAACCTTAAAATTCAACCGGAAGAATGGGCAAAGAAAAGACAAGGCACACAAGATAAAGAAATTTATTGATAATCTAATAAAAAAAGAATTCTCATCAAACACCTGTAAATTTTTTAGAGAAGCAAATTTGAGATATGATTATTTATTAAAGTTTCCTGGGACCTTCAGGTAGACACACCTGAAACTCTTTAATGTTGCCTAACCTAACACATGGTCTACTTCTGCCTCCCTCTTCAGAACCACTTCATGCAAGAAATTGTAAGCACTTCCCTAAAGGAATCAAATTCTCTGGAAGCTCTACTTGTACTTTTCTCTCTACCTGGAGTGCTACTCTCCTTATGTCTATGGCTTACTCAACCTGTAAGCCTTAATTCAAAGGTTGCTTTCTCAGGGAAGCTTTGGCTTCCTCCCACTCTTCCACACCCTGCTGCCAGAGCAGAGAAAAGCATACGCAGACGTCTGTAATGACCTTTATTATGCTGCAACAAGATTATTTTTGCTTTTCATTTTTTTTTAAAGCAAAAGTTTGCTTAAAATTTTGGGATTCACCTACTTACCAGTCCCTTCATTCCGGACAGTGAAAGTGGGAAGAAATTAAAGACAGACAAACATGGGGTGCCTGGGTGGCTCAGTCAGGTAAGCGTCTGACTCTTGATTTAGATTCTGGTCATGATCTGAGGGTCCTAGGACTGAGCCCTGCATCAGGCTCCCCGCTGAGTAGGGAGTCTGCTTGTCTCCTGCCCCTCCCTCTGCATGCACTTTCTCTTTCTCTCCAAATTAAATAAATAAACCTTTGAAAACAATACAGACCGAAAAAGACTATTTAAAATTGCATCAAAAACATTAAAATAAATTTAACAAAATATATGCAAGTTCTCAACACTGAAAATTTCTGCTTAGAAAATAGAGATGAAAATAAATGGAGAAATATATAATGTTTATGGAGTAGAAGAACTCATAGTATTAATATTTCAGTTCCCCCAAATCAATCTATACATACAACTCAATCCCAATAATAATCCCATCAAGTTTTTTTGGTAGAAATTGACAAGCTAATTCTAAAATACATATATACAAAGGCGAAGAAATGAGAATATCCAAAGCAATTTTGAGAGAAAAAAGAACAAAATTGGAAGACTCACATTGCCTAACATAAAGATTTTCTATAAAGCTTCAGTAATGAAAACAGTATGGCACTAACATAAAGGTCAACAAATAGATGAACGGAACACAAAAGAGAGCCTAGAAATAGACCTGCACTTATATGATCACTTGACTTTGGACAAAAATATCAGAGCAATCCAATGGTAAAAAGACAACAAATGAAAAGAAAAGGACTTTGAACCCTGACTCACACTGTGCAAAAAATACGAATGTATAGGAGAATATTTTTAAACATTTCTGTAAGCAAAGATTTCCTACAGAAGATACACAAAAAAACCAAAATCATTTAAAATAATTGTATAGGCTGTCTTGAGGGGCTCCCACTGGCCAATGTGGGACAACCTGAACATGAAAATAAGTAATGGCAGTAATGTTAGTAAAATCTAAAAGTTCCAGAAGTCCATTAGTATGTAAAAGAGAGAGAGAGAGAGAGAGAGAGAGAGAGATGGGGCAGAAGTTCTCCTTTACCGAAAAAAAAGATAAAAAAGGAAGAAGAGATAATGAAATTAGAAAAATCAACAATTTGTAACCCACAGTTGGAGTAACTGAACCACGTAAGAATCTTCAACAAATGCTAAAAATTATTAAGAGGTTGTTGAGAAAAAGGATCTTCACAGTCTCAAAAGTATTATCCCTCAGATTATCCAATAAGTCCACTGGGAGTAATACACCTTTACAGTGAAGAGATCTAGCAGCCACCATCTGTACCCAATCAAACAGCATCATCAATATTGGAATAAGCTGACATTATTATATATGTCCTGATGTGATGCAGTAAGAAGTACACAACACCACTTATCTATCATGACATACCCTAGCAAAAATGTTTAACCTGATTTTAGTCATAAAGAAACAGTTAGATAGACACAGTTTTGGAATGTTCTCCAAGATAGGTATTGCAGACTGTTTAAAGAAGTCAATGTGGTTAAAACAAAACAAGAACAGAAAGAAGGAAAAGTGTGGATACTCTTTGAACTTAAAAAAACATCAAGAGATACAACTACCAAATGCAATACACAAGCCTAGATTGAATCTTGAATATGAAAGAAAAAAAAAATAAAAGAAAAAGAAAAGAGAAGAGAAAAAGTTACAGAAAACAATTGGAGAATTGATTACAGTCCAGTCTCCTGGTTATGTAGAAGAATGCCCCTATTCTTAGGAGACGCATGCTGAAGTACTGAGTAGTAAGCGTCATGAAGTACATGGCTTAATTTATGAATAGTTCAGAAAACAGGAGGACAGAAAGATGTTTTGTAATAGAGTTGCCTCTATGTATCTATCCATCCATCCATCTGTATCTGTAAACCTACATATGATACAAATTTAAGTATAATGTATACATGTAGTCGTACATACATACATGTAACATGTAGCATACTGCTATTACAGAGAGCAAATGTAAATTTTCATTACAAAAAAAAAATCATTAAATTAACTCTGCCACACTGTGAGCTACTTTTCGGAGCACAGAGGAACCAGAATCATCTTCAGAAATAACTTATCATTCTATAAAACAGAATGCACATGAATTTTGCACATATTTGCATAATTCTTCTATACAAGACAGTTTAAGTGACAGACTAAAAGGAAAACCTCTGTAAGAGGCATGCAAATAATTTTGCCCTTTATGTAACTATCAAATTATCTCCACACAAATGAAAACTGGTTGAAGACTTCCTAAGTACTTGTGACTGAAGATGGCAGGCATTCTGTCTGAATGTTCGCCAGTGTTAAGTCAAACCCCTACTAATGGCCTTTCTGGTTGTTGTCCTGAGGCCTAAGTGGAACATTGGAGAGTATACTGAGCAACAGTCTAGGCTCTAAAGTTTGCCCAGGTCTTTAATGAACATGTGTACAAGATAATCACTTTTCTATAAGCTTTTAGAAGCCAAATCTGTCCTTCATTTGGTTCCACATATTAGTACCCAAACTCTTCCTAGACTTGGGGAGAGATTTTTTACACGGCACCATCCACCGAGGCTTGGACATACCAGATGCTGTTTAATTCATGCAGCTGATTTATTATACGACTACTGATTGCTATACTTCAATACCACTTCCTTCTGTTCTTTCTCTTAGTTCTCTTTAAGAATTTAGAATTTCTGGGCACCTGGGTGGCTCAGTGGGTTAAGCCGCTGCCTTTGGCTCAGGTCATGATCTTAGGGTCCTGGGATCGAGTCCCGCGTCAGGCTCTCTGCTCAGCAGGGAGCCTTCTTCCTCCTCTCTCTTTCTCTGCCTGCCTCTATGCCTACTTGTGATCTCTTTCTGTCAAATAAATAAATAAAATCTTTGAAAAAAAAAAAAGAATTTAGAATTTCTGACTCCATAGTAATATCTCTCTATATGCTTTCCACTGTTTCATTCCAAATATTTATTTTCTAGGTCTTTTCTAGTGTTGTTTACTCACTTGGGATATAATGAAAGCTTTTATTCCATTCTGATAAATCTGCTCTCTCTTTGCTGCTATTTTCCGCCCTCCTCCTGCCCACTTCCCCCAACACACACATTTAAAGCTTTCTGTCAAAAACCTCTGTCATTTCTTGCAGTCTTGTATCACTCAATAATTTCTGCTAATATCAGCAGATCAAAGTAACCATATGTGCATAAATAGGACTTAACCTTTCAATAATATGCTTTAGGACTAAGATTTATTTAGAAATTGATATCAATGACCACGAAAAATTAAAGCAAAAAACAAATATGCTATAGTATTTTTAAGTAAGTCTTCTAACAACACTAATTTATCTCCCAAACCCAAACCTGTTTTTTTTAATTAATTAATTTTTTAAAAATAAACATATAATATATTTTTATCCCCAGGGGTACAGATCTGTGAATCGCCAGCCCAAACCTGTTTTTATAGAAACTTAATTTCTAAGCAATCTATTTCTATAGCAATAGTAAAAATATTCGTGAACTTTTTTTGACACTAAATATAGAAATATTAAGATTTAAAGATGGCTGGATAAATGTATATTGATGTTTGCAAAATTTATGAGGCGAACTCAAACATATACTGAGAAACTGAATCTAGATGTGTACTACAAAATTTTAAAATTGCACTTGATAATTTCTGAAAATTCAAAGTTTGCCAGGAATATACTATGTCTACTTCATTTACTCTACAAATATGTATCGACCACCGAAAAGCTGTACCAGGTCTTCCTCTGAACATAGGATGTGGCAACGAACAAAATAAAAAATATTTCCTATGCTCACAGAGCTTACTTTCTTTTTCATTTTTTTAAAGACTTTATTTATTTGAGAGAGAGATCACAGAGGGAGAGAGAGAAGCAGACTGGCTGCTGAGCAGGGAGGCTGACTCAAGGCTCGATCCCAGAACCCTGAGATCATGACCTGGGAAGAAGGCAGACTTTTTTTTTTTTTTTTTTTTTTTTTTTTTTAGTATTTATTCACAAGCATGTTTATTGGGTTAGAGTCACATAAAAACTGAAAATAACATGATTGTTTATCAGTGGAAATAAGTGAATAGGCTATTGAATCAGAAGCTGCTTATAAAAATAGTTACATCAGGGGTGCCTGGGCGCTCAGCTGGTTAGATGTCTGACTTGATTTCAGCTGGGGTCATGATATCAGGGTTGCAGGATCCATCCCCACATCTAGCTGCCCACTCAGTGGGGAACTGGCTTGGGATTCTCTCTCTCCCTCTGGAAGGCAGACTTTCTAAAGGGGGCAGGAGGTAAATAAAAAAGCACTGTACATTTAAACTGCGTGTTTACGATGACCTCACCGACGAGGTGGAGCAAAGACCAGCAAAGAGCATTGCAGGGAGAGGGAAGAGTAAGGGCACTGCCCTGAGGTGGGTGGACTTGGCCACCCTGGAGTACAGACAGTCATTAGCTTTCAGCTTGCCTGTAGCTAAGTAACAGAACTGGAGAGCAGGGGCGTCTGGGTGGCTCAGGTCATGATCTCAGGGTCCTGGGATCCAGCCCCGCATCGGGCTCTCTGCTCAGCAGGAAGCCTGCTTCCTCCTCTCTCTCTCTGCCATCTCTCTGCCTACTTGTGATCTCTGTCAGGCAAATAAGAAACAAACAAACAAAAACAAACAACAACAACAACAAAAAAACTGAAGAGCAGCAGGAGGAGATAAGAGAGAAGTTGAGAAGAGGCAGAAAACCTTATAGGCCACTGTAAAGATTTTAATGAGACAGGAAGACACTGAAGGTTTTCAGCAGAGGCTCTCTAGCTGAGAGAGCCATAGAAGCAGGAAGACCAATCAGCAGATACGGTAACAGATTCCGGAAGGAGGTAAAGCACTGACTTATTAGACTAGCATGGTAGCATGGAGGTGGTAAGAACAGACTGGTTCTAAAAACAGAGTCGAAAGCACTTGTTGATGGGTTGGCTGTGGGGTCAGGGATAAAGGAAGGACAGAAAGAGAACTGCTGGGTTTACAGCCTGGGGAAATTGAAGGATGGAGCTGCTATTTACGGAAATGGAGAAGATCGTGGAAAGGCAACTTCGAGGAAGAACATCAGTTCAGTTTGGACACATCAAGTTTGAAATGCTTATTAATATCCAAGTAGATAGTTATTATTATTAAAGGAAATTGCCAGAAAGAAGTCAGGAGTTCAGGGAAGAGATCTGAACTAGAGAGAGAAATTTTAGAGTTCGTAGCTTAGGGATGGAAGTTAAAAGCATTCAATAAAACAGAAATTTGAATGTCCTCCCTTCTTTCCATAAAAGATGAGAAAATAAAACAAGGCTCCTTTATCTGTAGAACAGAAAATAATTAAGATGGGGCCCACTCTAAGTCCACTAAAATTCTCATTTTATTAAATAATAAGCACTGAACACCTACAAAATGTAAAGCCCCAAGGACATTTAAAAGGTTTCAAAAAGCAATGTTAAGTGTTCCCCTGCTTTCAGAACTGCCATCTACTTGAGGAGACAGCTAGATAAATAATAGAAGGGAATGACGAAGAGGAAGAAAGGAAGGAAGGAAGGAAGGAGGGAGGGAGGGAGAGAGGGAGGAAAATGAAGAGAAGAAGGAAGGAAGCTAGTCAAGTGAGTACCCCGACAATAACCATGCCCCTGGGTGTTGCCTGGTCCAAGGGAAGATGAGCCAGCTGGGGAGAGGAAGGACACTTGACAATGTAGATTTGTTCTTCCACAGATCACAGGTTGGCAAAATGGCAGCATGCCATGGAATGGCCAGTCACGTTGGGTAGTTCATGTTGTTCGCTCACTACCTCCGCAAGGGTTGACAACTCGGTAGACAATTACGCCACCAGCCCTGGCTGAGTCAGATGGCTGGCAGGTTACAGCCACATCTCATCACCATCCAAATTTAAAAATCTCTCTCAAGATGGGCTCTGGCAAACAAGAATATTCATCTTTTTCAAAAACAGCTATCAGGTGGCCCAGAATAACCGGAACAACGTGGTCTCTACAGCTACTTCCCTCCAACTTCTACTGTTTCTTTCCAAACTCTGAGTCTTCTTCCAGTAGATCTCTTTTGGTGCTCAAATAGATTTTTACAGCTTTTCTCCCTTTCACAGCTTCAGCTCTAACTTCTATACTCATATACTACCTTCACAGCTCACCTAGAAACAACTTTATTTTAATCTTCTAGGTCACAGAAGCTATACATAACCCCATTTCCCTTCATGAGTCAAACAAAGTCATTTCCACAGGTATAAAAGACTGCTGATTTTCTTGGTTGCTGACTACTCACCATTTTCCAGAACTTTTTCTTCTTCCCACAGAACAAAATCTACTTTTAGCTTTCCTAAAAAATCACAGGAAATCAGTTATTATGGTTATTACGGAGTTAGCACTATTTTTCCCGATTTTGCATTCATTAGTACTCTCAACCGTCAGTAGGTGGTAATTCAGAGCAACCGTGTTCCTCCTTAGTGCACACATTCTCATGAATATTTAAAACTTCCTCTTCAGGATGTGCTACCAGCTTTAGCAACGATGGAGTCAACCATCATATTACTTCCTTTGGAGGAGATCATCACGATGTGACCACCAGCCAACCTGTGAGCTGGACCTGGCCACCGGGAGACTCCCCACCCCCTTTCCTGTCCTTGGAATGTATATTCTGCTCGTCTTCCTCACTCTCAGAAGCTGCTCCAAAGATACAGGCTTGAAATAGAACTGTGGTGCTGAGACCATCTGGACTGGGTGTGTGTGACTGACTGAACTCACTTGAGGCCTTGACATAAACTTTGAAGATTCTGGAGGCCGGGTGAGGAAAACTACTCATCTTGCAACTGCTCAAGACAAGCCTTGTAAGTAAGTTCCTTCATCCCTACAACTGCCATGGCAAATGTGAAATGGTCTGCCTCTTTCTTCACTGTCCCTGCCCTGCACACACAGCGGCCAGTTTCATTTACACCCCAGAAGCTCCAGAGGAAGCTGTAAACCAACAAATCCCTCAGTTATGCAACCTAAATATTTTCCAATGCATATGAAGACATCTCTGCGCCATGTACTGCCATTTCGTCAGTGCTCACTGCAAGCAATTTTCAAAAAGAGGATTTCGGTTCTCAGGACAGAACTGCGATCTTATTGATCTCTATCTGAAAATCAGTAATGTCCCAAGACAGTGAGCTCAATGACCTCCCACGAATCATAGCCAAGTGGCTACAAGTGGACACTTCTTTTAGTAACCATCTCTCTTCATCTCAATGACTAGAATTAAGAATATGTTCATCACACATTCTCCACAGCCCTCCCCAAACTTATCTCCTCTACAGGGGAAAAACTGTAGAGTAGCCAGCTGTAGCTGGCCAGCTGACAAGTAGACAGCAAAGCTAAGGTGGTTATTCAGAAGTGAGGAGCAGGGTTTCTCTTCATTCAAAGGCACAAGACCCTTTCCGTGAAAGAGGAGAAATTGGGGCGCCTGGGTGGCTCAGTGGGTTAAGCCGCTGCCTTCTGCTCAGGTCATGATCTCAGCGTCCTGGGATCCAGCCCCGCATCGGGCTCTCTGCTCCACAGGGAGCCTGCTTCCCTTTCTCTCTCTCTCTCTGCCGGCCTCTCTGACTACTTGTGATCTCTGTCTGTCAAATAAATAAATAAAATCTTAAAAAAAAAAAAAAAAAAAGAGGAGAAATAAACATTCCTGCAAATGTCACTCTAGCTGACAAAGCCATCCTCTCCTCATTGCTCCTTGGTGGCTCCAACACTGGGAGAAGTAGTACACCAAGAGCAATGCCAGGGAAGACGGAGTATCAACTGCCCCTGGCATTATCCAAGGCCAACTCCCTAATTCACAAACCAGGACAAGCCAAGAGAAGGAACGGTCATTCACATCTTTGCCCAGGAGTATCTACCAACAGGCAGAAGTTACATATGTCACCTCCTACTCTGGTATACAAAATGGCACATAGTTCCTAACATAATTACTAATCTTTATGGTGGGTGAAGGTCTGCTTGGTGCACATGACAGATTAGGAAAATCAATGGCAAAATCTTGACATCTGGATTTGAAGGGGAAAAAAAAAAAACTGTAACCTTTCCTTCTTTCATCAGACTTCATAGGTGGCCATATAGGAAACTGATCTTCAGAAGATCAGCATCAGATGACTTTAGCTTATGCTTCAGGAAACAGAATCACAAAAACAAAGACCACATAAGACTCAGTGCAGTTATAGGCTAATATACTCAGGAAACAGAATTAAAGCCTCATAATGAGAACGGATTCAGAGAATGTTACAGAGGTAGAGGATATCATAAAAGTAGTAAGAGCTCAGGCGCCTGGGTGGCTCAGTGGGTTAAAGCCTCTGCCTTAGGCTTAGGTCATGATCCCAGGGTCCTGGGATTGAGCCCCACATCAGGCTCTCCGTTCCGCAGAGAGCCTGCTTCCTTCTCTCTCTGCCTGCCTCTCTGCCTACTTATAATCTCTGTCAAATAAATAGATAAAATCTAAAAAAAAAAAAAAAGTAGTAGGATCTCTTTAAGCTCTCAAGGTTCTCAAAAAGGTTTGAAACCAGCTCCATTATTTGCTCTAAAATAATGTAACAAGAGATAAGTAATTACAAAGTCAAAAACAAAACTGTAAGAATGACTTAAAAATACAGATATTGGTGTAGAACATACATACTACCCGTAAATACTTCAAAAAATATTTAGGGAAGGAAAAACTAACAAATAATAACCCATTATTTCTTGTGTACAGCTTTTATTATGAAGATAAGCATTAAATTTGATTCTGCTATGAGCTTCATCTTCCGAACTGGTGACCATGTCATTCCCTAATATCTTTTACTGGACTTTTCCAGTTTTCCCAATTATCACTCATTCACATTACTCAATAATTCAGACTCACTCACCTCTGAAACATCTTCCATCCTGGTATCACGCTAGTTTTTTTTAAAAAATGAAAACTCGAACGAACCATTTTATCCCCTTTCTCTCATACTCAGGGCTCTAGTCATAGGGGCCTATTTTTAGTTCCCTGTGCAGGAGGAAATTTCACCATCCATGCCTTTGCTCTAATGCTCCATTTTCCTGGAGAGTCTTATCATCAGAGCACTTAAACAACAGCAATAAAAGCCTGTTCACTATTTAAGGAAGCTTAAGTACCACTTCCTCAAAGAAACCTTCCATAAACTCACTGGATGACACACATGTCATGCATCTTTTATGGCACCTCGAATCTTTCACACATTATTCACATGTCCTTTTCCCAGTGCTAGACCAACAGTTCCTACAAGACATGTAGACATATAATCCTTCACACCTAGGGAAATGCCTAGCTATGGGTTATGCATTTGATTTGTTTGTTTAATTCATGAATCACAAATATCATCATATAAAAGTCTGGGGTCTGGGTGCTTGTTAACTAAAATTAGGCAAATTTATACACATGTCTGGGATTTCAGTATAATACGTTAAATGAACCAAGAATATTTAACTTTCTTTAATTACTGTAACTGACAAAACAATGAATCAAAATGTCCCAAATTAATTAATTTGGTCATCTCTTATTCCAATGTATTTTCAATGCTATTTACTGAAGTCATCCCAACAACACACTACATGAACTGATATAAATATATGGAAAAAGGGAAAGAAACCACTAAAGGAATGGGACCCAAGTAGACAGATATTAAAATCTACCACAAGTAAAATACTATGCTAGAAGCTGTGAGGAAAACCAAAATGAGAAAGACAAGCCCTTGATCCTCAAGTAGAACAGTTTTATAAAGGAGGTAAAATGGTTATAGAAATAATTAGAAATCAAAGCCTAAGATAATTATAATACAGAGAAGACTGAACTTTGGATTGTGGTGACCAGAAAAGGCTTCATGAAAAAGCTGGCCCAAGAGTAAACATATGACTTTGCAAGAAATGGAAAGGAAATGCATATTGTGAATAAGGGGAAGACTGGAGTAAATTAAAAACGGAGGTGCAGGAGCATGTCCAGGACCAGTGAGCCATGGACGGTCTGGGAGGGACCCCATGTGAGCATGCCTCAGAGGGTGCGGCTGGGCCAGGAAAGAGGACAGGTGACAAGGGCCATGGATGGTCAGCACGGGAGTGAGGGCTCGCTTTTCATACCTAGAGCCGGGGCATGAGGGTACACAGGCTCGACTAAGGGGGTCAGAGACTGAGGACAAGGAAAATGCGTCAAAGGCCACAGCTGTCCATTGGCTACTGAAATGCAGGCAGAGATGCTCTTCAAAGCGTTAAACCAGACTCAATGGGTTTCTGGCTGCCACAAAGTGAGGTGTAGTTGTGGTTTGCTTCTCCAAGGATACAATCATTACAGGATTCCAGAATTTATGCTTTCTCTCTGTCCTATAAAAATGTGTATTTTACCACCTGTACACACAGAGGGCAAGAGAGAAACACCGAATTGCCAATACTAAAATACTAAAATATGAGACTTTCCCCCTCATAGATCCAAATTTCTAGTTTCTCTTCAAATATAGGCAATCCTGGCAATATTTCCCAGCTCCCCAGTTTGACATCCTGCCACCTCACTTACATGCAGCCCCACCTAGTCCTTCTTGGCATTTGTTTGGGCTCCTAGTTTACGTGGTCTTTGGATCCCCAATAGTTGGGGTCCAGTCTCAGCTGGCTGTGGGAGGATGGGGCTCACAAAGAACACTGCCTAGTGTCAGTCCCCTCCTTACTATCTGTGTAACCTGAGACAAGCTACTTTAACCTCTCTGTGTCTCAGCTTCTCCTTCTGTAAAATGAGGACAATTATGATGTAATGTACTTCAGAGAGCTTTTGCGAGGAATATATTAGTTTCTAGAAAGCGGTGGTTGGGCAGGTATTGGGGCCAGTGAGACGTTTTTGGTTGTCACAACTGGGGGAGGTGTCCCTGGCATCTGGTTAGAGTCCAGGGATGCTGTAGGATGGCTCCCACAACAACAACAACAACTAGCCAGCCCAAAATGTCAACAGGATGAGCAATCCAGACACAAAGCGATGAGAACAGCGCTGGCCCAAAGGAAGCCCTCTTTTAAGTGTGAGCTCTTATCAATAATACCCAAAGCGAGGACTGGCTGGTACTCCTGGCTCAGCTGGAGAAATTTCTGATAGCTCAGGAGCTCCTTGCTTGATGAATTTAAGTGCGACACAAATAGCAAAATGTACTTGAAACTCCCTGGTTCCACATATTCACTCAACAAGCAAGTGGTTAATATAAAGAAAACAAAAACAAAAATATGAGAGTCTATTTTCCTAAAACAAAAAGCAAACAAGAATACACCCAGGGGAGCAATAATGCACAGGATTTGAAAAGCACACTGTCCTAAAACACATGGGTGGTGGAAACCAGTGACTACTGCAACTTAGAGGGTACTAGGCCAAATTCCTCTCCACTCCAAGTTTTATACACTGAGGATGCCCACTGGTCCCAAGATAGTTTTTGGAAAACTGTGACAAGACGAGAAGTAGAGGAGAAGGGTTTTAAACTAAAGAGTCAACCAAACCCCGTACTACTCCAGTGCCTGCGCAGGAATATCCTGCAGGCTGGCAGGGGTCCTGTGATGGGGAGTCATCACAACAGGTACCTTCAAGATCCAGATTGAGAACAAGCAAAACAAGTAAAATAGCTCAGACAGGCTCGAGCTCTGCAGGACAGTAGAACTCATGACATCTGGTGCAAGCCTCCGCTGTCTCCAGCCAGGGATACGGACCAGGCTTCTTAGCCCAGCACCACATGCATCCCTGGCTAGGCTCTCTGGGCCTTTTCTAATTTTTAATATTCAAAAGCTAGAACTGCTATTATATTATCCAGTACCATAAACACAGGCAACAATGATTTTTACTTGTGACCACTTATAACCCAAAGATTTGAGTTCCTCTCAAGGGATCCCTTGGTAACTGCAGAAGTCAGACCCTTAACTGAAACAGGAAAGAGGTTCTGTTGAATCAAAGCCAAGAAAAACAGAACAGTGCTTCTCTCAAAGATGAGATGATAAAAGTATAATAAAACTAAAGGGCTCTACAAGCTACAAAAAACTTTGCATGTATAACAAGAATAGTTAAGTGTCTCCTAAGCTCAAGCAAACATATAATTTGAACACCCATGTATAAAAGAGTGCATTATCAAAGATACCAGGATTGGTAAACTACATCACAAAGAAAGACTCCCAAAAGTGTTATGAAAGAGAAGGCTTCTGTTAAAGACACAGGAAATATTCCATTAAATAAGCAGCACAAATGAAACATGGAAGGACAGGCCGAACTTTGGCTGGATTTGTCCATCTATGAGGCATTCCAGGCAGAACACAAGCAAAGACACGGAAGCTGAAACAGCCGGTTCAGTCTGGGGCACTGGGTTCGGGGAAGGATGGCGCTAGAGTCTGAGACCAATTCATCACAGCCTAGATCTTCAAAACATGGACATTGGTTGCACGAACAATCTTGAAGGACAGAGAAACTCAGTCAAAATACCCAGTGAATAGCTTAAAGAGCAAAAGCTCTCTTTTGCCTAAATTTAAGACTTTCCAACGTGTAAGAAAGATAAATGCATTTACATAATTCTAATTCAACTAATGAAAGACAATCCCTATTACATTACAGGAGAGTCAAGAAATCACCAGAAAGTAAATTGAACTATTTGTTAGTTTACTATTACTCACCTACCATATCCCAGTCATAAGAAGCAAAGCTTGGAAATAAATAATGAGTATTTTTAAATTGGAGAACATAGCAACTCATTTTTTAACCATAAAATCCATGAACCGATTTTTACTTAATTTTTTAAACTGATTATATAGTACCAAGAAAGAAGCTATATCCCAAAGCTGACCCAAAGACGTCCTCAACTCTAGGAAGAAACTCCACTTGCTTACAAGAGTATGAGCCAGCAGCTCTACACAATGTTCCCACACCTGTAAGCACAAGGTTAATGCTAGGAATTCAGTAACAAGTTTTGAACTCCCTTTCAAAGATGTGTGCAATTAGGGGCACCTGGGTGGCTCAGTCAGTTAAGCATCTACCTTCAGCTCAGGTCATGATCCCAGGGTCCTAGGATAAAGCCACACATTGGGCTCCCTGCTCAGAAGGGATCTGGCTTCTCCCTCTCTCTCTCTCAAATAAATAAATAAAAATCTTTAAAAAGGAAAAAAAAAAAAAAGATGTGTGCAATTAAACCTTAAATTTTATAGTCATTTTTGAGGGGCACCAGGGTGGCTTAGTCGGTGTCTGCCTTCCACTCAGGTCATAATTCCAGGGTCCTGGGATCGAGCCTACTTCTCCCTCTCCCTCTGCCTGTTGCTCCCCCTGCTTGTGTGCACCCTCACTCACTCTCTCTCTCTGCCGAATAAATAAACAAAATCTTAAAAAAAAAATCATTTCGAAACCACTGCCTACTAACAAAAATTTATAATCTACTAACAAAAATACTGTATTCTCAGGGGCGCCTGGGTGGCTCAGTCAGTTATGCATCTGCCTTAGGCTGGGGTGATGATTCTCTGGGTCCTGGGATCAAACCCAGCATCAGGCTCTCTGCTCAGCAAGAAGCTTGCTTCTCCCTCTCTTTCTGCCCCGCCCCTTACTCCAGCACACTCTCTCTCTCAAGTAAGTAAATAAAATCTTTATAAAATAAGAAGACTAAATCATGATCTCTAAAATGCCGTTTCAAAAAATATAACTTCAAAAAATATATAACTTCAAATAATAGAGATTTGTAGCTGTAGCTATGTATTCAGAGAAGCAGTGAGGTAGAGTAACATGGATTAGGCTTTGGGGTCAGGCTAGCTGGAATGTTCGAATCTACGCTCACTCAGTACTAGCTAGATGGCTGAAGTACAAGCTTCCCTTCTGATCAAGAAGGATTAATATTTACCTTTGCAATATGTTGGAAGGACAGAATGTATGTAATGCTCCTGGCACAGTGTAGGCACTAAATAAAGGCAGACATTAACTCTCTGGTTAGTTAAAATCTCTGATGAAAAATGGTAATCCACTTGACCATGCAGTTTCCTAAAACTCAGCTTGGACAAGAGCAGGGAGTGACTGCCAGTCCTTTCCAAAGGGTGACCCCACATAAAGATTGGAGGGCTCCTAGGAAGGAAGGATAAAAGCAGGGAGCTGAAGACAAGCAGAGGCTGAGAGTCCTGCACATAATAATGAATGGGAAAAAAACAGCATGAGACACTGTGCTAAAGGGAAAGAGACGTATTTTCATTAAGAGAGAAGACTACTGGTGAAAAAATATATACATAATGAATTGCTGCAATGATTTCATAACCAAAATAAAACAGAGAGCTAGCTAGAGTCTATGAGGACCATTAAATAAAGAGGCGTTTGGCAACACACAAATCCTATGCCTTTTGCCTGAATGCCCACCTCTCAAGTGTCATCTCCCCCCACCTCACTCTCTCCAAGGTTCAATCCATTCCACATTATTTCTCTTTTACCCCTGGTATACTCTAAGCCCATTTTTCCTTTAGCTCCTTTGCACTGCAGTGTCTGCCTGGAAACTTCCACCAGATCTTCCCATGGCTGACTCATTCTAAACACTTAGGTCTCATCAAACTATCACTTCCTCAAGGAAACCTTCTCTTGTCACCATATCTAAATTCTCTCTTACTCCCCCATATCCCAGTCACACTCTATCCCCTTATCCTGAACTATTTTTTCTATCATTTATCATTATTTAAAATAGTCATTTTTCTTTACATGTTTATTAGACACCAAAATGGAAGGTATTTGAGGGCAGTAAACTAAGTAAACTTTTCAATCTCCAACACTTCAAACCAAAATATGGCATAGATGGGGTACTCATCTGATAAACTTGTTCAAAGAATAAACTGAAATGATTGAAATTGCCATCCTGTGAACATAAGGAAAAGTCTCCCAAAGTGACTTCAATTTCACTTCTTTAATGCAGTTTTATGCAATCATGCAGACTTAAAAGTTCACTGCTTTACCAAGATTTAAAGAGAATGAATTAATGAAAATATTATATATGTATGTACATACTGTACACCACACATTTTCACTTTATGGGAATGAATCTATGCATAAAGCAAAGGTCGTAAAAGTTTTATTTTTTGAGATCCTGCTTTTAGAAAGAGAGTAGATGGGTAGGTGGTACACTGAATTATCTGAATTATCTTTCAGAACCTTTCTCAACAAAGATTCTGAGGTAAACAATCTGAACTAATTCCTGGATATTTGAGAAATTAGACCTGGTACTTGGTTACCTTGCTAAACTTATCCAAACTATTACTGAGTCAAGTGATGAATTCAGTGATTCCATCTGTGAAATAGAAGACAAATGACATGGTGAATAACTGGCACATTAATGGAAGGGTAAGAAAAGTTCCACAATGTTAACCCCTATTTGAACAAAAGAGGGGGAGGGGACAAAAACAAACAAACAGAAAAACCCTCTTTCTAGAAAATCCTAAACAAAAATAAGCATGCTACTTTGATTTCAAAATATGGCCGGATACTATGAGTGGGCAAGGCAGTGAAATGAAACTAGGGCCACAACACTCATAACTTGGGCTTTGATTTTTCAATGCTGTTTTGTTTTGAACACAGATTTTCTTAATGAGTAAAAGAGGCCAACGATCGACCTTGTCTGTATAACCCACGCATCACCCTAGTCACCGTTCGTGGTTAACTCCGGAGGGCCCATGGCGCCAGCACGGGGCGGGACCCCACCGAGGACTCCTCGAGGTCCGCAGGGGGAAGGAATGCAGACCTCTCTACCAGCATCCCAGCCTCAGCGCTGGAATGAGGTGGGGCTCAGCATTCTGCAACTTCACTTTTGCATCCTTTATAAACACAGCCTGCCTAGCCCCTCCTCCTCCCCGAGGACCGCGCAGCGCTCCGCAAACACCCGACGCTCCGGCTCTGGCCTCCGTTCAGGGGTCTACCATGAGCCCCGGGCAAGTCATTTGATCCCGGGTGACTCAGTTTTCCAATCTGTCAAATAGGGTGACGAGAAACCCAGCCTACCTTATCGGGTGGTTTCGGGCCGGCCGCCCCAGGCTGGCCCGGGGACAGCGGTTCCGTGGTTGCGCCCGCGCCAAGCGGGCGGAGGGGCGGGGCTTGGCGGGGCGGGCCCCGGCACCAAGCCTAGCAGCCGACGCGCAGCCCACCGCCGGCAGTCAACCACCCCCTGCCCTCTTCGAGTACCGGGCCCGTGACGTCAACACGCTGACGTCGACGCACAGAGGCTCACCTCGCCGGAGGGACCAAAGACTGGGCGGCGGCCTGCGTGCCCCCCGTAACAGAGCCAGCGATTGGTGCAAGGGTCTGTCGATCATTTGCTGCCCAGTAAGCGACACAAGAAGCCGGGAGGGGGCGGGCTGGCTTGGCCCGAGGGGAGGGTGTGAATCTGGACTTCGTTTTGAGAGCCTCGAGCTGGTTGGACTTGATTGAGTGTTGTCCCGCGGTGTTTTGTTAATGGGCCGCTTCTCCCCTGCGGGAGATTTTGCTTCTTTCGCTTTCCTGCAGTCTCTTGGTGGAGATTTAGGTTCCAGTTTGCGGAAAATAGTCATGCCTGGATTTCAGGGTCCCTGGCACTTCCCACTGTGCTCTCCGGTGGGGAATGAAAAAGTAGGACCTTATATTTCTCTGTTGAAACGTCACCTCCAATTTGAATTCTCCTCAAAGCCCCCAGACTTATTTAGGAGACCCTTTCACTGTTCTCCTGTGGCATAATAATTATAGTCACATATAATTATATTTGTTTTCCCGCGAGATGGGGCGCCTTTTAACGATTGTTTTAATTCAAATTACCTTTAAGTTTTAAAAGATCTTTTTACCAATAGATGATATATAGTTCAAATATTTAAAGGTGTAGAAGGTCATACAGTGAAAATTTTTCCGCTTCCAGTTTCTCAGGCATTCAGTTCGCCTCTTGGAGGGAACCACTGTTACCTTCTGGATGGATAGCCTTTCAAAGTAGACGTTCTAAGTGCTATGATCAATTTTAAATTACACATAGTAGTAAATGTAAACGTTACAAATAGGCTAAAATCATATTCAGGCACTAATTACAAACCCAGTCCCTATATGATGACTTCTAGTTCCTATGCATTTACATATGTGTAGGCTTTTTTTTTTTTCCCAATCAACATTATATTCTTGAGATTTTTCCGTATCTCTATATAGATCTACCTCATTCTTTTAAGATACTTCATGGCAGTCCTCGGAACCAATAGATACAATTTATTATTTCCTTACGGTTGGATATGTACTTAATCTCTTTTTTGTTTTTCTGTCAGAAGCATTGCTACATTGAACATAAATGCATGCTGAAAATACATACATACATACATACATAAATGCTACTCCTTTTTGTACCTGTATCCAACTGTTCTCCAGGGTAGAAATACAAGCAAGTGAATGTGCTGGAAAGAGAATTTTCAGAGTAGATTCTTCATAGCAAATTTTAAATCTTCATAGTAGATTCTTTCATTTGCTCCTTTAAGTAGCTGTTACAACTTGCATTCCTACCTGTAATATATGAGCAACTCCCTGCACTTGCTAAAATGGAAACAAATTTAATTTAAAAAAATTTCTGAACTGATCAGTGTGAAAAAATTTTTGAAGGATAACACTTGTGCAAAAGAAGTGCAGTAATCATGAGTGTATGTGTTGGTAGGAAAGTGAATGAACTTGTGTAAGCATCTCCTAGATCAAGATTTTGAAAATTTACCAGGAACATAGAATCTCTCCTTATACTTGTTCTAGTCATTGCATGCCTGGACAGAAATAGCTACTATTTGAATTTTACTACCAAAATTAGTTTTGCCTGCCTGAACCATTGAATATGGACAGAGGTAGTATGTGCTCTTGTGTGGCTCTTTTAGCTCAGTACTATGTCTATAATATTGATTCATATTAAAGAATGTAGTTGTTTGTT